>NC_064920.1:407705477-408005477 GCF_023897955.1 Schistocerca gregaria
ACAGACTGCACACAGCACAGCCAGTGATTTTCATACAGAGCGCTACGTGGCGTTACCAATATAAAAACCTAAACAACCTACTTACAACATTATTTAATTCCTCATAGATTTATTATTATGGCTGACCCCTGAAAACTAGTACAATGTTCTGACTAAACTTTGGTGTAATAACGGACAGCTTTTCTCGATTTTCTGCCAGTCATGATTTTTTGCAGTTTCTGTAACGCTATCTTACTATTCACTCATCACAGGTATTATTGGAGCGTTTCTTATTTTCATATGCTCTATGTTTTCTGCTAAGTCAAAGTGCTGCAGGTACCACACATTCCAGGACGCCTCGTGTAAGCATTTCGTAATCAGTTTAATGGAGAAAATGTATTGTCCCATTATCTTGCCGGCATAGTAGAGCCGACCAACTGATTTCCCAACAAACCCAATAAACACAACGGACGATTTTTAATGCTTGTTAGAAAACTGTCAAAATATGTTATCTGTTAGTTACAGCAGGCCGAAAATCTTAAGGGTCATAAGTTTGCAGATGGTGGAGAATACCGAACAGGCTTCTTTGAGATATGAAAGTAACAGTCAGAAATAAATATTTGTAGTGACTTAAGCTAAAATATATCTCAATAGGAGCATAAGTTCATTTATCAGCACGACGATGCGACCCCTCTGGTCTGGATACATGAACTGATTTGGCTGGGAAAGCTGTCATACAGTGGTTGAATCCCCTCCTGAGGTAAGCTAGCCCGCAACTGTTGTATCTGGTCCTTCACGTCCCGCGCACTGGTGTTGGGACGGAGATGACGTCCGAATTGGTACCCCACATATTCCATCAGGGGCCGATCTAGGGATGTTGCTGGTCGAGGGGTTACCTCACCAGCAAGCAGACACGTGGTTATGCGTGGACGAGCATTGGTCTGTTCAAAAATGGCGCCACGATATAGGGGCATAGAGTGTCGGTAACGCTTCGAGTTGGAGCAGTACCACGAGACGTGACCTGAAATCATAGCCTATGGCTCCTCACATCGTGACGCTAGGGGTAATACCGACGTGCCAATCCAAAACATTGGAAGGACGGGATCTCTACCAAGATAGAAGACATATTGGCTGACGATGGACATCCAGAATAGTGCAGAATAGTGCGATTCGCCTCTGACCACAATGCGATTCCATTCATCAACAGTCCACGCTTTCCTGTCACGGCAACACTCCAAACGCAGCCACCTGTGTTTTGGTGATTCCTCAGTCTGGATGCTCCTACTCTCCGACCAGTTGTGCAGAATATACAAAATGCTACTTGTTCTCCGATAGCACGCTCAGATGTGAAGGGGTTATGTGCTTGGCGCAAAATAAATTGGTCTAATTTTGTGGGGGTGAGGCGAGGTCGACCGGAACCTGACGACGAGTATGCGTGCCTTCACGTTCGCACCCAGTCGAACATCAGGCCACTGTCACAGTGAATGCTCCAAAAACCTGGATACTGCGTGATTCGACAAGCTGGCCAAATGGAGACCTTTTTCAAACTCTCTCATGTACTATTAACGAAGTCTCAAACGAGCACCTGCATCTCCATGTCCTTGACAGTGATCACTCTACATCTGACGCTGTTCAGGTCCCTTACGGACCTACCAGCCTAGATACCAACATTAAAGACGACCAACAGTGACGCACTCTGGTGGCTGTTCTAACTGTGACAGAGAGTTGCAATTCTAATCCTTTACATACTCGTCTAAGTCGCATAGGATGAGTCATTAAGTATTGGCCGGCCGGGTGGCCGAGCGATTCTAGGCGCTACAGTCTGGAACCTCGCGACCGCTACGGTCGCAGGTTCGAACCCTGCCTCGGGCAAGGATGTGTGTGATATCCTTAGGTTACTTAGGTTTAAGTAGTTCTAAGTTCTAGGGAACTGATGACCTCAGAAGTTAAGCTCCATAGTGCTCAGAGCCATTTGAACTAAGTATTGCCACCAAGAATAATTCCGAAAGTATGACAGTAGCTGAAAAGTTTGTGGGACAAATGTTGCATGGGACAATGGGGGCCATAATATGACGTTGGTTTTTTGTTGCTATGTGGGGTCGCATCAGAGATATCAAGGTCAACTTTATTTTTTAAAGTGGGATACTATAGTTTGGTGCTTATTTTCTGATAGCGGCTATCGAGACGAATCCAATGATGTGTAACACTAAGGTCTTTGAAAGTCAACGAAGATAAAAAAAAAAGGTGGCATGAACGTTCATTTTCAGAAGATGATCCAAGTGATGACCATTGGTGTCAATGCAGTGCTGTAATCTTTTTATCATGGATTGAATGGTATTCCTTATCACTTCAGCACTTTTCGAAGCACACGCTCTGACAATTCTCTCTGGTATATCCTGAAAATAGTAAATATTTGCCGAATACAGCGTATCCATCTAAGGTGCCATTGACATGTAAACACAATTCTACGGTTTCGCAATACAACACTGATAGGAACGTTAAGACTAGTATCGTCGAATCAAGCGAATGTGGATGATGTATTCCTTCGAAGAACAAGTCGATATGCTTCTCGTTTCCGGAAAAGCCAACGAAATTCAGTGACAGCTATAGACTTATGGTCTGAAAGATATCCTCAACGTACTCACCCTACCCCGACATGTCGTACATTTAAATATGTGTATGATAAATTGGAAACAATTGGATCTTTAACGCATCGGAAACAAATCGCACGGATATCTAGCATGGGCCAGAGTAGTTTTGTTCGTTTTCTGCATCGCCATAAATATCGTCCTTATCATATCAGTCTCCACCAAGAATTAACAGGTACGGATGCGTCGCATTGAATTCTGCCGATGGGCTCAACTTCAGATGCAGAGGGATGAAACATTTATTAATTTGATTGTATGTCCGGCACATTTTTGGCTGATGGCTAGAAATGAGTTGCAGAGACAATTCCCAAATCGTTGGATTGGACGCGGAGGAGATGTGTCGTGGTCGGCTTGTTCACCAGACTTGACGCCTCTGGATTTTTTCTTGTGGGGATTCGTAAAAGACATTGTTTATAAAGACGTTCCAACTATACCTGAAGATATGAGGGAGAGAACTGTCAGAGCACGTGCTTCGATAAGTGCCGATGTGATATTGAATACCACTCAATCCATGATAAGAAGACTGTAGCATGCACTGATACCAGTGGTCATCACTTTGAACACCTTCTGCAAGTGGAAGTTCATGCTACGTTAGTGATCTTCGTTGACCTTCAAAGACCGTACTGTTACACAATAGGCCGGCCGAAGTGGACGTGCGGTTCTGGCGCTGCAGTCTGGAACCGCGAGGCCGCTTTGGTCGCAGGTTCGAATCCTGCCTCGGGCATGGATGTGTGTAATGTCCTTAGGTTAGTTAGGTTTAACTAGTTCTAAGTTCTAGGGGACTAATGACTTCAGAAGTTGAGTCCCATAGTGCTCAGAGCCATTTCGTTACACAATACTGAATTCATCTCGATAGCCGCCATCAGAAAATAAGTACCAAACTATAGATAGCACCTCATTAAAAAAAAAAAAAAAAGTTGACCTTCATATCCCTGAAGCGACGCCACCTAGCAACAAAAAACCGACGTCATATTAATGTCCAAGGTGACCCATGCAACTTTTGTCCCACAACGTTTCGTCTCCTATCATACTTTCGGAGTTATTCTTGGTGGCAATAGTTACTGACTCACCCTATATATATATATATATATATATATATATATATATATATATATATATATATGTGTGTGTGTGTGTGTGTGTATGTGTGTGTGTGTGTGTGTGTGTGTGTGTGTGAAGTTACATTGACATCGGACAACGTCTTCTGGGTGCTTCACTGTTTCTGTGAAGCAGTATATTACTTTTTTTTTATTGATTTAACCTCGCACATATTTTACTTTACACATTGCGATAAACATGTTATAAGTTATTTCTAATAAACAGTGCAATGTGTAGAAGTTACTATATTGCAGAAATAAACAATTTTTTACGGTTCTTTCATAAAAAGTACAGAAATAGCTACAGATTACAGAAACGTAGATGTAAAGTACGAATGATAGCAGCAATGGATGCGAGAGAAAGAAGATGGTAAAGGGAATGTGCTGCAGCAAAATTAATGTAGATGGGGGAAAAGAAAGTGCCCTAATGATTGAGAAGTGGAAAGAAAAAGGAAAGTAACTGGGAACAGTTGAGAGCATTTGCTTTACTGTTTGACAGTAAACTGACCATCTTACGTCAATTCTCGGGGAAACGTTGTGAGAGTGACGTAAGGAAGTGTTGGAGCTTCTTCTTAAAAGCAACCGGGTATTCCCGTTGTGCACAGTGTGCAGGATAACTTGCTACAGCGGCAGACAGCAGAAACACGGAATGAGTTTACGGATGTTAACGTTTTATGGAAGGACACAGCTATAATACTAGATAAATTAGAACTTGTATCTCGCTTATGACGGGAAGACAGCTACATAATCTCTGATACGAGGTGCTTGGGTGCAAGACCACCAAGGATCCAATGAAATAGACATACCGTGCTTTACTCATGTCACTTGTCTGGGCGCAATCACCTAATGGACACGTAAGGGGCAGTCAAATCAAAACCGAAGAATCGCCACAACAGGACGATGCAATGGTTCCATTGTAAAGTATTCACCACGTGCGTTAAGATATTATCCCACTGGGGGACGAGACCATTAGTTCCTGTTTCGTAGAGCGTGCTCAGCCGCTGACGAATCCACAACGGCATCCGCTCTTGTTCTTCTTCTTTCGGTTGAATGCCGTTCTTCAAGCCGGCAAAGATGTGATGACGCGGTGAAAGACACGGGCTGTACGAAAGATGTTGGAGCGTTTCTCAGGAATATCGCTGAAGCGTAGCCTTCATGCGATTGGCGATGTGGGAGCGGGCGTTATCATGCAATAGGATAAAAAAATTTGGACATTTGTGGCAAGGTCTTATGGGACCAAACTGCAGACGTCATCGGTCTCCAAGCCTACACAGTACTTAATCTAACTTACTCTATGGGCAACACACATATACCCATGGCCGAGGGAGGACTCGAACCTCCGACGGGGGCGGAGGGGGGGGGGGGGGGGGGGGGGGGGGAAGCCGCACGGATCGTGTCAAGGCGCTTCAGACCGCGCAGCAATGGGATAATTCCGTCCGACAGCATTCTTGGGTATTTGCCTTCGTGGTGTGTAAATGTTCCTGCAAAGTGTCCTCATGTTTCTGCGCATTGATTGTGGCTCCACACTGGAGGAAATCGACGAGCGCGGTTCTAGGCGCTACAGTCTGGAACCGCGCGACCGTTACGGTCGCAGGATCGAATCCTGCCTCGGGAATGGGTTTGTGTGATGCCCTTATGTTAGTTAGGTTTAAGTAGTTCTATGTTCTAGGGGACTGATGATCACAGATGTTAAGTCCCACAGTGCTCAGAGCCAATTGAACCGTTTTTGAACTTGACTAGCAGAGTAACCATACTTTAGCACGCTAACGTCGGCCCCACATTGTTGGATGAAGGCTACGCTTCGGTGACTTTGTTGGGAAACACTGCAACATCCTCCGTACAGCCCGGAATTTCCACCATGTGATTTTCACTCTTTGGTGATCTGCAGAAAGGAACGCTTCGAGTTCTGTTTCAGTCGGACGAGAAAGTGCGAGAGCGGCTGCGGTTGTGGATCCATCAGCTGCCCACTTGCTCTACGAAACAGGAATTGATCGTCCTGTCTCCCAGTGGGATAAACGTCTTAACGCTTGTAGTGATTACTTTTGAATGGAACCATTCCATGGTCCCGTTGTGGCGGGTGTTCAGTTTTCATTTCTGCCGAATGTTGCTGACATAACAGACACAAGAATTAATCGTTAGTTCTAACAGTTTAGAGATGTGACTACTCCTGCCTTTATGGATTACATAGAGATGCTGTATGTCGGTAGAGCGACTCATTGCACAAGTTTATGTTTCCTGTTTTGTGAAATCATGTACCAATTGTTTTTGCGTGCCTAAAGCTAAGCGGAAGTCTTCCCCGACGTGGCAACAGTGCACTATCTGATCAAAAGCATCTGGACACTTCTTTGTGATGCAGAATTGACCGCTGTATGGTGCGAGAGACAGACCTAGCAGTACAAAAGAATGTCGGGAGTATTGTGTTGTCAGTAGAAAAGCAGCAAAACCAGAATAGGTCGGTCAAGAAAGCTCAATGACTTCGTTGACTAGTCATTGGAAGTCACCTGAGTGACAAATCCCTCAGGGACATTTGAGCCAATCAAAAGCTGCCTAAGGCGGCTGTTGGTGATGTGATAGTGAAGTGGAAACGCGAAGGAACCACCGCAACTAAACCAAGACCACCCAACCTCATCTACTGACGGATAGGGACCGTCGAGTACTGCGGAAGGCGACTGTAAAAAGTCAGCGGAAGAGCTAGCAGCAGTCCAGCTCGCACAGTGGCCGTGCACAGTGAGTTAAAGAGGATAGCGTACAGTTGTCGAGTAGCTTCACGTAAGCCACACATTTGTGAGGTCAGTGCTAAGCAATGATTGGTGTAAGAGCGACGTCACTGCACAGTGGCTGACTGGATGTGAGAGATCTGATGCTACAACCTATGGCAATCAGATGAAGCTTCTTGGGACTTAGGAATGCCTGGAGAACGTTACCCGCCGTAATCTGTTCAAATGGTTCAAGTGGTTCTGAGCACTAGGTACTTAACATCTGAGGTCATCAGTCCCCTAGCACTTAGAACTACTTAAACCTAACTAACCTAAGGACATCACACACATCCATCCCAGAGGCAGGATTCGAACCTGCGACCGTAGCGGTCGCGCAGTTCCAGACTGAAGCGCCTAGAACCGCTCGGCCACTCCGGCCGGAGCGGTAATCTATAGTGCCAGTAGGGGCGTACAGCGAAGTTCGGAGGAGGTGGTATTACGGTACGGATGTGTGTTCCCTGGTTAGGGTGTAGACTCCTTATTATGTTTAAGAAAACGCTGATAGCGGAAGGTTACGAACACATTGTGTAACGGCTGCAGTAGAGGAACAGTTCGGAGGCTATGATGGTTTGCATCAGCATGCCAATGCACCCTGTCCTAGAGAAGTATTTATGAGGCAATGGTTTGTGGATAATCACATACAAGAAATGTACTGGGCTGCCCAGAGTCCTGATCTAAACCCAGTTGAGTTCGAAGGTAGCCTTCGCCCCGGACCCTAGCGTCCAACATCACTTTTTTTGCTTTTGGCTCTTGAGGAAGAATGGGCTGCTGTTCCTCCACAGACATACAGTTACCTCATTGAAACTGTCCCCTGCAGATACGACGCCGCTGTTAGGGCGAAGAATGGACTCAACATATTAATGTTCGCTAGCACATATACATGTAGTGTATTTTATTCTCACATACGCACGCAAATACGACGTATACCCCACCGCATGCATCAGTATTACAACGTGAGAAGAAGCTGCAGGCTTAAGATATGTGCTTGGAAATGAGCCACGGTTGGAAATGGCCAATTGCAAGGACAATAAAAAGAATACATCCTACTTGGGCCGTGCTTCCATTCTCAAAACACGTTGACGCTGTGAACACCCATAAAGAAAAGAAGTATTTTGTTCGACTGAGAGGATCATTCAGGGCTACTCCCAGCGTTTCACCGTCTTCTAGTGCGGCACTGGAATACGGTCGAGATGTCCGCAGTGGCCGCGGACTGCGCGGCAGCAGGTGGAGAGCAGCAGCAGAGGCGCGGGTGTCGACGACCCGCAGCGGCACGTGAGCGACGTGTCGCGCCTGCCGGAATGAAACGGGGCCGGCTGCGCCCGTGCACGGGGCGACGCCCTGGCGCAGCGCCGTGCGCTCCATCCCGTCTCTGGCCGCCGTACCCGCTGCACTCCCCCACTCAGGCACAGAGCGCTCCTTACGCCGCAGCCGATGGCAGCTACGATCTGCAGCACGCCCTCTATCCTCCGCTGCATCCGGTGATCTTCTCATGTATGAGTATTCCCTACAAAAAATTTTAAAAAATCTATAGAGCTCGCGATGTAATTCCACTGAACACGCCGCTCTCTTCACAAATCCGAGGTCGACTACAAGATCTCGACCGGCTGGCTCGGTTGCTGGAGTGTGTGTTGTTGGTCTTCTGGCTTGCTGGGGACTGCGAGCGCGCCTGTTCCGATTTGTGATGTGGCAGCAGTCTGATATTTTTATGTGTCCTTGTTAAGTTGCTAGCAATTGCTTCTTGCCTTGTGCTTACTTATTTTTATTTAAATTTCTGGGCATTGTCATTTGCCTGTTCTTTTACCTTCATTTATTTGTAGTGTCAGTTAAGCCTAAGACGATGTCAAGGTGCTAGCAATTTATTTTAGCCTCGTGTGCACTTAATCCTATTTAAATTCTTGGGCATTGCCATTTGCTTGTTCTTTTACTCTCATTTATTTGTTGTGCCAGTCAGCCCTAAGATGATGTCAGACCTTGGTATCTGTCAACCTTATTTCGGCTACTAGCGCTCAGGTGTAATATTACCGGGCCTATCCCGGATTTGTCATTAATTGAGATCCTTTTATACTGTATTTTTAGTAGTACGTTTGGCAAGTGCATTTGCGTACGGTATTTATTATATCCCCCCCCCCCTTATCCTCCTTCGTGTAAACTGATTGTGGTAAGATTGCTAGGTGGCCTGTGTTCTTTTATTCCCTATGTAAGTTTGCCCGCTGTCGCAGTCGTAACATGTTTTGACCGGCAAGCGGCCCATGTTGGCTAGAGTTTAAACGTGGTCTGCGCTGTTGAAATCAACAAACTTTCTGTATTTATTATTTGAGTCAGTCATGTACGTGTTGTTGTTTTAAGGGTTTTAGGGCATTTTTAATTGAGATACCTTTTGGAAATTTTATCCCTCTTTTAAAGAAGGTATAGGAAGGAGTAACTTCGACTGAAAATTTAATTGTAAACTATACATTTGTGCTTCGCATTATAAAATTTAACTGTATTAGGTGAAAGTATGTAGTTTAATGCACAGTGATTATTTGTTAATGGATTAAATTGTAAACAGTTTTGACAGTGATTCAAACGACACAAATAAGTATCTGTTCACCTGTGGCATATAACATTTTTATTACCTCATATTGTAAGCAGATTTATTTCTTTGTGTCACTGTAATTTGTAAGCCACAGTGTAATTTATTACAATTAATTAATTGTTTTGGCGAAATAAACCTTGAATTGTATGTCCTCTTTTCATTAACCGAACCCAATTCAAATCGTCCGCTCACATTGTTTCGGACAAAATATTTGTTCGCTAGAGGCTAAACTAGCGGAAAAATGCTCTCTTCAACTCAGAGTAGCATTTGCAACCTACGTCATCAATTACCTGTGGATTTATCTCAATCTCTGTCTCTACAGTTTTTACCTTCAACAGCTCCTTCTAGTACTATGGAAGTCATTCCCTGATGTTGAAACAGATGTCCCAACATCCTGCCCCTTCTTCTTGTCAGTCTTTTCCAGGTATTCTTTCCTCTACAATCCTGCGCAGAACCTCCCCATTCTTATCTTATCAGTCCACTTAATTTCCAACAATCGCCTGTAGCACCTCATCATAAATGCTTCGATTCTCTTCTGTTCCCGTTTTTCCACAGTCCATGTTTCACTACCATACAATGCTGTGTTACAAACGTACATTCTCAGAAATGTCTTCCTCAAATTAAGGCCTATGTTTGATGCAAGCAGACTTCTCTTGACCAGGAATGCCTTTTTCGCCAGTTCTTGTCTGGGTTTTACGTCGTCCTTGCTACGTCCGTCATAGGTTATTTTGCTGCCTAGGTAGCAGAACACCTTGACTTCATCTGCTTCGTGACAATCAATCATGATGTTAAGTTTCTCGCTGTACTCATTTCTGCTACTTCTCATTACTTTCGTCTTTCTTCCATTTACTATCAATCTATATTCTGTACTTATTAGACTCTTCATTTCATTTAGCAGATCACGTATTTCTTCCATCACAGCACTTTGTTCTTGGACATCCATTCTAATTATTCTCCCTCGGTTCCTGTACATATTGTATATTACCGGTCTCTCCCTATAGAATACCCGTATTTTTCTCTGAATTTCGAACGCCTTATTCATTTTACAACGTCGAACGCTTATTCCAGGTCGATAAATCCTACGAACGTGGTTCAAATGGCTCTGAGCACTATGGGACTTAACTTCTGAGGTCATCAGTCCCATAGAACGTGGAACTACTTAAACCTAACTAACCTAAGGACATGACACACATTCATGCCCGAGGCAGGATTCGAACCTACGACCGTAGTGGTCGCGCGGTTCCAGGCCCTACGAACGTGTCTTGATTTCTCTTTAGTCTGTAAGTAGGCTGTTTAGGTTTTTCTATGTAAGTAGTCTGTTTAGGTTTTTATGTTGGTAACGCCACGTAGCGCTCTGTATGAAAATTGCTGACTGTGCTGTGTGCAATCTGTGGCTGGCTGGCATTGTTGGAATATTCGCTTGTGTAGCGTTGTGCGGTTTTGGAGGTGAGCCGCCAGCATTGCTGGATGTGGAGAGAGAGCTGCCAGAGTTTTGAGAGGTCACTGTAAGCGGGCGACCTGGACTTGTGTCAGCCAGAAAAAGGAAATTTGTAAAGAGGGATGTCATGAATTGATAGATATATATATGATGACTTTTGAACACTATTAAGGTAAATACATTGTTTGTTCTCTATCAAAATCTTTCGTTTGCTAACTATGCCTCTCAGTAGTTAGTGCCTTCAGTAGTTAGAATCTTTTATTTAGCTGGCAGTAATGGCGCTCGCTGTATTGCAGTAGTTCGAGTTATTGTTAGTCAGGGCCACTCTTTTGTAGGGATTATTGAAAGTCAGATTGTGTTGTGCTAAGAAGATACTGTGTGTCAATTTAGTGATGATCAGAATAAGTAAAGAGAGAAATGTCTGAGTACGTTCAGTTTTGCTTAGCTGTTTGAAAAACAAATAGCGTAGAAGTTTACCAGCACAGTCATTTTTAAATTCTTCTAAGGGGACGTTCAAGTCTTGCTTCCACTGTCAGCGACAATGTCAGAACAGCCTCTCTGGTGCCTTTGCCTTTTCTATGGCCAACCTGATCGTCATCTAAAACATACTCAGTTTCTTTTCTATTCTTCTATACACTATTCTTCTCAGAGTTTCCATGTATGAGGTGTTAAGCTTATTGTGCGATAGTTATCGCACTTGTCAGTTCTTTCAGTCTTCGGAATTGTGTGGGTGATATTTTTCCGAAAGTCAGATGGTATACCGCCATACCCATATATCCTAGACACCAACTGAATAGTTGTTTTGTTGCCACTTCCCCCAATGATTTTAGAAACTGTGACATAATGTTATTGCCTTTCCTATGGCCAACCTGATCGTCATCTAAAACATACTCAGTTTCTTTTCTATTCTTCTATACACTATTCTTCTCAGAGATTGCCTTATTTCTTCTTAGGCCTTCCAAAGCTCTTTTAAATTCTGGTTCTAATACTGGGTCCCCCATCTCTTCTATATTGACTCCTTTTCGTTTTTCTATAATATCAGACAAGTCTTTCCCCTCATAGAGGCCTTCACTGTACTCTTTCAACCTATCTGTTCTCTCCTCTGCATTTAACAATGGAATTCCCATTGAACTTTTAATGTTACCCTCTTTCCTTTTAATTTTACTGAAGATTGTTTTTCTTTTATTTATCCTAAGTCAATACTTCCGCCTATCATTTCCATTTCAGTTTTTTCACAATTTTTTCATGCAGCCATTTCACCTTTGCTTCCCTGTACTTCATATTTATTTCATTCCTAAGCGACTTGTATTTTTATATTCCTTTAATTCCCTGAACAGTTTTGCACTTTTTTCTTTCGTCGATCAGATGAAGTATATTTGTGTTACACATGGTTTCTTCGCTCTTACCTTCTTTATACTAACCTTTTTCTTTCCAACATCTGTGATTACCCTTTTTAGAGGTGTCCATTCCTCTTCAGCTAAACTGGGAACTGAGCTACGCCTTTTCATAATGTCTATAGCCTTAGAGAACTTCAAGCGTAACTCTTCATTCCTTAGTACTTCCGTGTCCCACTTCTTTCCATACTGGTTCTTCCTGGCTAGGCCGTACGGTTCTAGGCGCTTCAGTCCGGAACCGCGTGACTGCTACGGTCGCAGGCACAAATCCTGCCTAAGGCATGGCTGTGTGTGATGTCCTTAAGTTAGTTAGGTTTAAGTAGTTCTAAGGTCTAGGGGACTGATGACCTCAGATGTTAAGTCCCATAGTGCTCAGAGCCATTTGAACCATCTTCCTGGCTAGTCTCTTAAACTTCAGCCTACTCTCCATCACTATTAAATTGTAATCTTCTCCTGGGTACACCTTACAATCCAGTATCTGATTTCGGAATTCACGCCCCTCCATAATGTATTCTAACTAAAATTCTCCCTTATCTTCCAGCCTTCCCCAAGTATTCCTCCTGCTCTTGCGATTCTTAAACAGAATATGGACTATTAATAGTCGATACTTATTTCAGAGCTCAATTAGTATTCCATTTCTCTCATTCCTAACACCAAGCCCATATTGTCCCATATCCTTTCTTGTACTCTTTCCGTTACAACCACCTCCCATTTCCCCATGACTATTAGATTTTCATCTCCCTTTAACTACTGAATTACCCATTCATTATCCTCATGTGCTTTCTCTAACACATATCCTTCAGCTTGCAATGTCGGCATTAATACCTGATCTATCGTTGTCGGTGTTGATTTGCCATAGATTCTGATGAGAACAACCCCATCACTGAACTGTTCACAGTAACTCACTCTCCGCCCTACTTTCCTATTCATAATGAATCTTACTTGCTTTATACAATTTCCGACTGCTGTTGATATTACCCCATATTCATCTAATCAGAAATCCTTGTCTTCTCTCCATTTCACTTCACTGACCCTCACTGTATCTAAACTATCAGCATTTTCCTTTTCAGATTTTTTGACTTCCTTACCACCTTCAAACTTTTGATATTCCACGCCCCGACTCGTAGAACGTTATCCTTTCGTTGATTATTCAATCTTTTTTCTTGGTCATCTCCCACTTGGATGTCCCCTCCTGAAGATACGAATGAGGGAACAGGCCGGAATCGTTTTCCACTGTCATCATGACACTTTTTCAGTTACAGGCTGTCCTTCGGATTCATGTTACTGCAGTGGTTTCCATTGCCTTCTGCTTCTCATACCGTTGATTATTGTTGATTTTCCCGCCTTTAGGGGCAGTTTGCCATCCCAAGAACAAGAGACTCTCCTAAACCTCTCCCTGCTCCTCCGCCCGCTTTGACAAGGCCTTTGGCAGAATTAGGTTTACTTCTTATGTCGGAAGTCTTCAGCCGCCAATGCTGATGATTTGTATTCAAAATTGAAGCGATGGTGAGGTTAAAAATTGGAACCGAAGACATTTCGATTAGTAACGAAAGACGCGACCCTAGACCACGGGAGAACAAAAATGTGAATAAGCTTCTGTTTAAAAGAGTCTGAATGAAAAGTGAGGTACCCGCTACCTCATTCTGTCATCCTTAGCACCTCCAAAAATTTTGGCGTACAAATATATTCATGCTCTTTTAACATGCAACTCACATCTCCCCCACAAGTTCCCCTAACTTTAACTCGCTCATACCCCCTAGTCCATCGCTGTAAATTGCTCGTTCACATCCACTCTCACTTGCCCATCCTCATTCACTCATTCAGCCCAACTCATTTCTTCTTTGAGTCACCTGTCACTGCCTCCTGTGTCACAGCTGGTCTCCTCCGTTCCGCTCTACTGCTATGTTCTCCTCTCAACTGTCACCGTTTCCCTCTTGCTCTCTCTCTCTTAGTGCTACTATTTCCGCCCTCGCTAGCTGAGTGGTCAGCGTGACAGAACGTCAATCCTAAGGGCCCAGCTTCGGTTCCCGGCTGGGTCGGAGATTTTCTCTGCTCAGGGGCTGGGTCCTAATTATCATCATTTCATCCCCATCGACGCGCAAGTCGCCGAAGTGACGTCAAATCGAAAGACTTGCACCTGGCGAATAGTCTACCGACGGGAGGCCCTAGTCACACGACGTTTACATTTAGTGCTACTATCTCATTCATTCGTTCCCACTGCTCCTTTCTCATTGTGAACATATATCTCATCCTCGTTGCCGTTGTCATAGACTCGATCTCTCATAATCATCAGCTCTCACTCACATACACTTTCACCTTTTCTGCATTCCTCTCCCAGAGACACTGCCTCCTTCACTCTTTGTTCCGTCACTGTCAACTGCGTTCCACTGCCGTTGTGTCCCTCTCTTTCTCTCACACTGTCATTGTCTCCTGCACTCTGACAACCAGTGTCTACGATCGTTCAGTATTTCTTATTCTTCTTTCTCTCCCCCGCTGCCACTGTCTCCTTCTCTCTCGGTATAAAAAGGCGCTTGCCAAAGTATCAAATGGTTCTTGTTCTGGGCTGTAGAAGTCGTGATGGTGGAGCCGTACTTCTGGAGGTGCATTTCTCCAGCCTGGGCGTCGTTGTAACAAGATGGTGAAACCAACTGGATGTCCAGCATCCAGTCATAAATGACACAGACATGTTTGTTCCAAGTGAAACGTACAACCATCACTGTGTTGCCAGGCGGTTAGAGTCAGGAATCGGGCCGGGATAGCGTTGAATGTGCTGATCTCAGTGAGCAGTCTCGGAGGTACGGATGGCCCTGGCGTGAGCAGGCCATAGCAGTAGCGGCCCCGTCAGCCTAGTGGCGTCGAGTAACTGCCATGTCAGGGCTTCAGTCTGACGACTTGCAGCTGAGCCGGCCGTCGACAGGACGCCCACACTTGCTGCTGTTGGCACATGTTTCCGTGCGAGGTGCGAAGATACGCAGAGACGAACTTTGGACTCCAGTAATGATGGCATCATCAGTGTGAAGATAGCCAGGGAGTGTGACAGCACAGGGTGATGAGCAGCAGCAGAGGTCGTTGAGTAGCAGAAGTCTGTTCACACAGGGTGCAGCTAGGCGGCCTGGCATGAACTGCGTACCCTCAGGTAGGCAGCCTGAATGGAGGTCGGCCAGCATCTGGCCCTTCGGCTGGAAGGCACCATGTAAGCAGCATTTGGACAGGCGTAGCTGGTCGACCCACAGCTAGAAGTGTAGAGAAGAGACAGTTTGATGATCCATTTCCCCTCGTAGTTCCCTCTCTTTCTGAAACAGCATCCCTTCTCTTCCCTCAAGTCACATCAGAACCGAGGCGCGACGTTTGATTGTTGGCCAGTTGTGACATCACCGCTCAGTGTCGCAATCTTTCTGCTGTGTGAGCGGTATCCCAAGCAGGACTGTACCATGCCAGTATAGCAACTTTGAGTTTCAGGAGACCTGAGTGATCAGTGATCAGTGATCAGTGATGAATACCGGTTCTGCTCCCCCTCGAATGACCGTCGCCGGCGAGTGTCGCGGCGACCTGAGGTGAGACACCACTATCCTAATGTTTTAGAGTGCGGTGTTACTGAAACTTGGTAGTCAAGGGAAGACAGGATTCGGCTACGATGGTGGACGGGGACTTAATCAGTTACTATGTTGCCTTTTACAGTTACACACAATTTATTTTAAACCAGTAATTTCAGACTCAACAATAAATAAAAATACCACAAGTTATTAATGAAGGAATAAACTGTGTAAATAATAGTGGTTTCAGTGAGTTACAATTTAGCAAATAACCATTAAATAAGGATACAGCAGATAATATTATAAATGCAAGCCACTGTGTTTGGGGCAGAAGGCCTTACACTCCAGGAAAGGCAATAAATTAAAAATTATTTAACGCTCGCAGCAACTTACAAATAACAGGTATTCAAATATTAAAAGCAAGTGGCAGTAAATAAGGTTTTAAAGGCTTACTGCGTAAATGCAAATACCAAATTAGAATTTTAAGGCCAGTGACTATAATCACGGCTGAAGACCTTACACGCCAGGAACGGCAACAATATAAAAAAAATTTTGAAACCTGCTGTAAAACAGCAAATACAACAGCAAAGGTAAATAGAAAAAACCAAGCAACCGGTCACCAAACGGGTGAAATAAGATGATGGTAAATTTTGTAACACAACCCTTAACATCCACTGAACATGAAACTGGCAGTTTTATTCCAGAAGGCGACCAGAACTATTAACTAGAGACCAGTGCATAAGTTCCTTAATGTGTACTGAAGCAGATTATACCCGCACAAGGTGTGGGCTGAACGAGCTTTACGTACAAGAACCAAGGAACCACAGACGGTGCTACAGGAATCGACCTGGTCCAGCAACAAACACTTTCGCAAGCGATAGGCAACCAAGAGTAGCATTCACTTCACAAATGGTAACTCAGACTAGTGGCAGTCTAAAGAATGAGTTATGATAATCTTGCTGAAGCTACCTAACGTCCGATAAACCAAATGCAACGATGGAACAATACGAAAAAGCCGGAACCGTCGGTCTGCACTACATCCCCATAATGCTATGTTTAGAGGGCCCAGAACGGGAAAGGAATCACTACCACTAGAGTAGAAGAATCACCAACCGACTTACAATCAAGAAAGCTGTCAAAACGACACTCCTTACCGGACAGCAGCGGCAAGGCGAGGAAACGTACACTGCCGTTACATAGACTCACCCCCAGGGCAGCGGCCACCAGGCAAGAGAAATTGCCGCTGGTTGAACTTAACAAATTGTAACAAGTTGAACGCAGTAAATAGTAATAAGAAGTCGAGGAAAGCCAATCACATTCAACCTTCCCCAAGCACTCCACTCGCTGCTCTTCGTCTCGGTGACACTGCGAGCAGCAACACGAACCCAAGTCACTGGAAAACCGCGAGATTTCGCAATGGTGGAGGTTTCTCAACTTGGCTTGAAAAGCTCTCATCTTAAAGCTTGCTGGATCCGGCGAGGTGGTGCACCCTCAGGACAACAGCCTTTCCATCCGGCAGTCCATGCGTGCCGCCAGCGGTCCCGGCGTGTTCCGGCATTGCGCGGACCTGGCTCCTCCTGAGCCCCCAAGCGAACTGGCCCACTCACACGACCCGGAAAAACAACGACATCGCCGCAAAGATAGGGCAACAGTTACTACATACCGATAACCGCCGCTGCTGCCACTAGCGGACAGGCAACGCTTGCGAAACCGAGTGGCGCCAGTCAGCACCAGAAGAAGACAAACAACAGCAACCATGCCAACTAAACGACACCGTCAGGCCTCCAAGAGAGTGCGGAAACCTACAAACAGCCTCAACGCGAGCCGTAGTACGGCTCAGTTACTTTTAGCATCATGGTATGGGGAACGATCGGCTATGACACAGGTCACAGCTGGTAGTGATCGAACGAACACTGATGGTACAACGGTACGCCACGGACGTCCTGTGTCTTTGTAAGGTGTCAGGCAAATCCAACACCTTCCATGAAAACCTTGACATGATAAACAAATCCAGTAGGATGTCACATAGCTCCGAATAAATCGTGACATTAAATTAACCAAAGTAATACGAGTAACGAGTGAGCAAATGGAATACCACAGACTAACACAAGAATGCCTAAATGCATGTCGTACCTTCCCACCGTGAGAGCGGCGCAGTTCCGAGGGGAGAAACGAGAATAAAAGCCGAGAGCAGAACCGTGTTAAGCTAGAAGGCCCTACGATAAGGGACGGACTGGACACCCAGGTCGCCAGCCTACCTCTAAGACTACCACCCGCAAGTTTTAGCGTAAGACTTTTTCGCGTCTCTGTTACGTCAAGGACCACCCCCCAGCCTATGTTAAAAGCTAGAGCCCTCCAGAAAAACAGTATAGATCTTACTATAACACAAAAAGGGCCACTACCACCCGCAAGTTTTAGCGTGAGACTTTTTCGTGTCTCAGGTATGTCAAGGACCACCCCCCAGCCCATGTTAAAAGATAGCCCTCCAGAAGAACAGTATAGATCTTACGATAATGGTAAAAGGACCACACCAGCTGCAGGTTTTAGAGAGAGACTTTTTCGCGTCTCTGTTACGTTGCAAACTTTAAAAACATTGCCCCACTACGAAAAGTATAACGTTTCTCATTGGATAGACAGAATTTTTGTAGGCGGAGCTTAAGGTTAACATTGAGACCCTGATTGGTCAGATGAAAACACAGCCAGATAGTATTTTTTTAAATCAACTTCGGTAAATTAGTAAGGAGAAGTTAGAGGAGAGTTAGTTCCGAGACGGCGAGATGGATGGATGCTGCGCCGGCCGCCGCCCCTCTGACGAACATCGACAAGGTAATGAACGCACGCATAACAGCGCATAAAGCTTCGCTCAGAACTGCAGAAGTCTCATCTGTTACACCCCTTTTTTTTGTAATACTAGTGTCGATCGTGAATTAAAGCTCATGGTGTTCACATTTGCCACTTGAAGTAAAAATCTGAAACCCGATGATTTTTCTGTTATATAGTTATTGAGAAACCACATCAGCCACTGTAATTTATGACAAGTTAAATAAGTAATTAAAGATAATTGAGGGTCACTGTAGACCATTTTGACAGTTTTCGCTTTTGTGAAACTTAATTCAAAACCTAGATTATAGATGTGATATGGCATAGATCATCCTTCGATCCATTGTAGAACTTGGAAACCAATTCAGGGAATATTCGTTCACATTTTTGTTGAACGCCGTTGATTTTTACCATCCTGTATTAAAACACTTCCTTTTATCAATATTGCAATTTATAAACAATGTTTTGTGAGTAGAATAAAATTTCCAATGGTAAACTTAAGTGCTTTTTCGACGTTATTTTACCAGATAACTAAAAATAGGAAAGCCTTGAACCCCTTCCACCAAATTTAGTTAGTATTAAGATTCTTTTACAGGGAGAGCAGTGGAGCTGACGCTGAGATCATTACGTATTTGGTTATATCATCGCTAGTCTCACTGAACTCTTCTGAATTCTACATGTCATGTGTTGTCTGGCGTCTCCTTACCAGCAACAGGTCCCAGGTACAAACTAGTTAATTCCCTAAAAAACACGCTCAGAGCGTCGTTGCGCGAAAGTTGTAGGGAGACAGGATATAGAACAAACAGACACCACCATGAATGTTTAGATCTTTATGTGTCAACGCTCATACGACGGTATCATAGAACCAGTTTTCAATCGGAGAATGCTCGCCCGCACATGGCACGTGCCTTCATAAACTGTCTGTGTGGTGTTGGGGTACTCTCACGATCAGGTAGATCCCCAGATCTGTTCCTGACAAAACATGTGTGGGACCAGATCGGACGCCGACTGCGCCCCAGTGCCAGTATCAAGGACCAGTTACAACAGATGTTGACCATCTTGCCTCAGAAGAGAATAGAACCGCGTTGTGACACCATTACCGGCAGTATCACTACTTCATCCAGCCCACAATAGGGGCGTCATACTGATAAGTGGGGTAATACTTTCAAGTTGTTTGTGAATTTGAGTTACTTTTTCAATCACTTACAGAAAATGGCATACCGTCTCAATTAGTGTAGTTTCAGTCTATGTTGATTCATCGTGCGTACGGGACAGCGGCCGGTCAGATATTTACCCAGGAAAATCACCAAACAGCCGTATGTTTTCAGAAGATATTTTATTTGGACGGCCAATTTCGGCATCTCATTAGTGCCGTCCTCGGGACATTATGCGCTCCATTTCATTTCATTTCCTCCTTCCCATCTGTATACTTCACTTCTTTTTCAGACGTGTACTCCTTCTTTACAACCGGTATGAGTCTCCAGAACATCCTCCAGTATCTAGAAATTCTTAAAAAAGCTTACATGGCGATGATAAATCTGTCGCCTCGAATAGCATAACATTCATAGTTACGTCTTTTCTATCGAGTAGTACATTCCATAAAATGTACTAAACACTGTTGATCTTCGTTCTGTATTTACAGTGTTGTTCCAACATTTCGTGTGAATAGTATGCCATATGTTAAATATCGCTGTGTAAACTGTTTTATAGGACTTAATGATGTTAGGATTGAAACAGTTGGTAAGAAAGAAGTATTTATTATGAGCTCTTAGCGGTGAACAAGGACGGTTTTAAAAAAGTTTACGAGCTGGCAGAATGAGATTTTCACTCTGCAGCGGAATGTGCGCTGATATGAAACTTCCTGGCAGATTAAAACTATGTGCCGGACCGAGACTCGAACTCGGGACCTTTGCCTTTCGTGCGCAAGTGCTCTACCAACTTTTTTTTTTTTAATCTCGTTTTGTTCACTTTCGTTCGTTGCATCTGCTCGGGGTGGAGGTCGTAAGACATCCGTTTAAGTTCGTTGTTGATCGATTGACTGAGTTTTTTATTATTATTATTACAGAGGGCTGCTAACCCTCTGACCGAACACGTTGAGCTACCGTGGCGGCGACCAACTGAGCTACCCAAGCACGACTCACGCCCCGTCCTCCCAGTTTTGCTTCCGTCAGTATCTCGTTTCCTATCAGCGCACCCTCCGCTGCAGAGTGAAAATCTCATTCTGTAAACATCCCACAGGCTGTGGCTAAGCCATGTCTTCGCAATATTTTTATTTCAGGAGTGCTAGTTCTGCAAGGTTCGCAGGAGAGCTTCTGTAAAGTTTGGAAGGTAGGAGACGAGGTACTGGCAGAAGTAGAGCTGTGAGGACGGAGCATGAGTCGTGCTTGGGTAGCTCAGTTGGTAGAGCACTTGCTCGCGAAAGCCAAAGGTCTCGAGTCTCGGTCCGGCGCACAGTTTTAATCTGCCAGGAAGTTTCATATTTACGAGCTGTTGGCCACCGCCTTCAAAGAAGTAGATTTGTAACAAAAAGCAGAGCGAAATATCTCGTACCTCGGTTAACTCAGCATATAAAATCGTTTTTGCAAATCGCTTCTTCGTGTCTTTGACGATGGGTGTGTTGCGACTTTTGTGATTCACCCTTTAGATTGCTGAAATCATTTTGTTTTGCGGCAGCACAAACAAAACAGACCTGGCCACGACCTGGGACTCAAGTGGAATTTGTAATGTCCCGGAAGCCTCCGCGCCTTCCACTGGCTGTGCCTCTCGTTTAGCCGCTGCAGCCGGCGAGTGGTGCAGGGACGCGTGCCTGCCAGGGGCACACCAGCGCCGCGGGACACTCTAAATGCAAATGCGTGCGCCTTGGCGCGCGGTAATCAATTTGATTACCCCGGCAAACGACTGCTGCAGGACATATATCTTTTATAGGCAGTAAACATCGCGCGGCCGTCAGGCAGACTGTACTTTGTGCCGCCTACATGTGGTCGGAGCAGTAATTTGGGAGTCCTGACAGGAGATGCAACACATACAATTAGGCTGACGAAATGTAGTCCATTCATATACGTTGTGTTCAAGTCAACGACGTTTAATGTATACTGGAATAATTTCAGTTGCAGAAACTTTACATATCTTTGCGGAATTTTTTAGTGATGGTGTTTCATTTCGCGTTAAGGAAACATTGGTCGTTAAAGTTCATTACCGTTACTAACTGTAAGATAATTGCACTTCAGTGCAGTATTTTGGAATTAATAATAGTTTAAGTGATTGCATGTGCCAGATGAAGTCATTTATTTTCACAATGTGGTGTATTTGAAACTCAGCTTTAGAATTTTAGACAAGCTTTCAAAGTGCTGTTACAAAACAATTAAATTCATTCAGTCAGCAGTATTAAAATAAGAATATTTGATCATTATATCAATAAAAATCTGTCGGGGTACTTTTTCTGGGTTTACCACTTATGCCTGCGGCAAGAGGATCCCGCCTGCTCTTCATCACCGATTTCGTTCAAATTTATGGTTTTTGCAGGTCTCCGCCAGAAATGGATAAAGGGGAGGGGGAATCATAAATGGCCAATCGTTTAGAAGAAATAGCATTCTTGGCGAGCGTCGGGCAAGGCATGAGCCATTTTATGTGAGTGCTGTTTCTAGCCCAATACGAAGAGTAAAGAACGAGAGTCCGAGGGTCTTGGAGTCGAATCCTTAGGGGGAACTTTTTATATATATTTAATTTTTGAGTTACTTACACTTCTAATAAAATAGTAATATATACTGTATCCATCAAAATTTTCATAAAAGGTGCGAAAGGAAAGTCAAAGGAAAATTTAGGATTTCAAATAAGTTTCCGGGACTGTATTACACGTACGAGAACTTCGTTTACAAAATTAGATGCTTTTATTGTTTCACAGTTTATGATTTAGGCCTGCACGTTGTAGGGTAATATTCATAGTAAAAACAGGGGAAGCACTAATTTTCTCCTCATCTTACACACGCTATAAAAGCATCATCTTTACAATTACGACGTGTTTTAAAATATCTATAGAAAAATGGACATGGTTTACATTCATTCTACAGTATGGTAGCAAACCAACCGTCAATTCAAAAAATATTGGCGAGGATGTGTAGTGATACACAGTCTAATATAATTTGAAATCGCCTTCTCGAGATGTGATTTTTTTTCTCTCTTGACAGTATTTTATTTATTTACTGTCCCGTTAGACCACATTAAGGAGAAGTCTCCATGGTCATGGAACGAGTCAATACATGAAATTATAATACGATTGTAGAAATAGATATGACTAAATATAAGAAATATATTCAGGCGACAAGTCGTAAGTTTAAATAAAGAAAATCAACAATGTAACAGTGGAATTTGCTTAATTTTTTAGCTCTTCCAGGAGCTCTTCGAGAGAATAGAAGGAATGAGCCATGAGGAAACTCTTCAGTTTAGACTTAAAAGTTTTTGGGCTACTGCTAAGATTTTTGAGTTCTTGTGGTAACTTATTGAAAATGGATTCAGCAGAATACTGCACTCCTTTCTGCACAAGAGTCAAGCAAGTGCATTCCACATGCAGATTTGATTTCTACCTAGTATTAACTGAGTGAAAGCTGCTAACTCTTGGGAATAAGTTAATATTGCTAACAACAAACGACATTAAAGAAAATATCTACTGTGATAGCAATGTCAAAATTCCCAGACTATTGAATAGGGGTCGGCAAGAGGTTCTCGAGCTTACACCACACATAGCTCGAACAGCCCGTTTTTGAGCCAAAAATACCCTTTTTGAATTACAATAATTACTCCAAAAAATAATACCATATGACATAAGCGTATGAAAATATGCGAAATAGACTACTTTTCGTGTTGAAATATCACTTATTTCAGATACTGTTCTAATGGTAAATAATGCAGCATTTAGTTTCTGAACAAGATCCTGGACATGGGCTTTCCACAACAGGTTACTATCTATCCCAACGCCTAGGAATTTGAACTGTTCCGTCTCGCTTATAAGATTAATTTCGAAGTTTCGGATCAAGTTCTTTATCTGACGACTAAAAATGACTTAACAACATTGCACTAGCAGGGCGCAATTGGGAGGAATCACTTTAATATAGCACTATGGTGATCCTTCTTCATCTTGAAAAATCTTATCGCATAATTGTCGATTTTTTTGTCTTCCCCACGACTCTGTTAACAGAATAAATTTGTTCTTCTGCAGGTACAGCTTCATAATACAAGCAAAACCTTTTTGTATTAGGCTGTTGTAAGCTCTTCAGATGTACGCCTGCATAGACTGTTGTGCAATAATTTTTGGAAAGGGTTACAACATATAGCTCTGTATCCGAGAGGGTTACTTTATTCACATCCGATTGTTTCACGAGAGCTATTTTTACCTCTCGATGATACATAATTCGGTTATAAGTCGATTGGTATGAGCAACCAGGAAGGAGAACATATGGATGTAAATATTTTATCATACATGAAGTTAAAAAGACTATTTACATTGACGTTGACGAATAAGAAATCTCGACTTACCTGCAAAAGTCTCTGGTTCGAGACCTGGTTTTAATCTGACAGGAATTGTCAAGCTAAGAGATGTGCAAACTGCTCTAATACCTCGTATTTATTAACTTCAGTAGTTAAATTTTCCGAATTTATTTTACGCTTACTTATCATATTCATATTCTAATGGTTTTGTTGTCTTCCTCCTGGAGTTTCCTGTGTTTTAACATGCAGCTTACTCAACTTATCGAAATGGATATACAGCAAATTTTCTCAGTATTTAAAATTTTTTCCTGCTAAGTTTTGTTCGCAGGGCTTTTGAAATAGTTCTTCAGGCAAGGGGCAGGTCACCTTTGATTTCCTTATCGATGGACGCACAGCGACGGTGATGCAGTTGGTGGCTGAGAACTGTGTGCCACCGCCTCTCGCCGCCATATTCTGGCGATGAAATGTTCTTCAAGGGCCAATATACGAACCAGCCATCCTCACAGAATGTGTGCGCTAGTGACGCGACTTCAAAACGAGTGCAGACTTGTCGATACTAAAATTAACTAAAAGCAAATCTAATATAAGAAATAAGAGTACCTATTGTTTTTAAAAAAATATAGGAATAGAATAGTAAAGTATTCTTTCCTTAAACGCCAACAAAGAGCAGCAATCTACATTATATCCTATTTCCCAGAGTAAATTTGATATTTAAAATCTTATATTTCCATATCGAAATTTCTCTACCGGGAGTTACGAATTTATTTAACAATGCACTTAGCTACTTGTTTGTATCGATTCTGTAGAGAGAGAGAGAGAGAGAGAGAGAGAGAGAGAGAGAGAGAACAGTTAAAGCTATAAATTAGCGTGAGAGACCAACGCACTATGAGTGTCATATTTAACACAGTCGTTCCTTTTCTACAGTTTGACATTGACGATCCTTGTCCCGTTAACATTTCGTCTTAAACTTTTTTCAGACATTTACGTCAACATCGCATACTTTACTATCGAAAATAAGTATCGAGCGTTCTATTCGTTGGAGCTGGCATTCGGAAGGTGTAGAATCTTGTGCTACATATTGACCGGAAAAGCGATTAGGTGGCAAACCGCAGAATGCGATGCTTTTACCAACTACGGTAGGCAACATCAAGGCAATAAAGAAACCACTATTGTAGATACAGTAGCTGTGTGTGTTGCACAGCCTTTCTCGACTTCCAGAAGACATCCAGGGCAGTTCTGCCTTACCGTAAACTAGATACGATCTTCTGAGAATCGGACTAGATGGTGCCTGGATTCAGTACTTCCTAGCAGATAGGATTTCATGTGTTGTTTTAAAAGGGACAAAATCTACAGACGTAAAGAGCCGCCACTGTGATCAAGAAATACAAATGATGTAGTTGATAACTTTAGGATCTCTTTGTACCATATCGCTGACGATGCAGTTGTCTACGAGAAGACAGAAACGCCAGACGTCTGTAGCGGATTGAAGGAAAACCTGCAGCGGATCGATGATGATTGCAGAGATTGGCAGTTGACCCTCAATGCAAGTCAATGTAAATACTACGCATATTAGGCAAAGATATCCTTTGCAGTTCGCTTGCACTATTCGCGTAAAGCAACAATAAACAGTAATTACACTAAAATACCTTGGAGTAACTGTTAAGATCGAAGAGAAATTAAATGATCACATAAAAATAATTGTACGAACGGCAGATGCCGGGCTATATTCAACGGAAGAATCTTAAGGAAATGTAATTCAAAAATGGTTCAAATGGTTCTGAGCACTAAGGGACTTAACATCTGAGGTCATCAGTCCCCTAGAACTTAGAACTACTTAAACCTAACTAACCTGCCCGAGGCAGGATTTGAACCTGCGACCGTAGCAGTCGCGCGGTTCCAGACTGCAGCGCCTAGAACCGCACGGCCACTTCGGCCGGCAAATGCAATTCACCTAGGAAAGAAGTGACTTACGAATCACCTGTTTGGCACATTCTTAACTACTTCTCGATGTCATGGACCCTTATCATGTTGGACTGATAGAAGAGCTAGAGAAGATCCAACGATAAACGACGCTTTTCTTCACGGGATCGTTGAGCCGTACTGCGACTCGCCTTGGTGCTGTTTGTAGGTTTCCGCCCTCTGTTGGAGGCCAGACGGTATCGTTTAGTTGGCATGGTTGCGGTTGTTTGTCTTCTTCTCGTGTTGACTGGCGCCACTGGGTTTCGCAAGCGTTGCCTGACCGCTAGTGGCAGCACCGGCGATTATCGGTATATAGTAACTGTTGCCCTATCTTTGGACCGACGTCGTTGTTTTTCCGGGTCGCGTCAGTGAAGCAGTTCGGTTGGGGATACAGGAGGAGCCAGGCCCCCACAGCGCCTGTGCAAGCCAGCAAGGCTGGTGGCGCTCATGGACTGCCGGATGGAAGGGCTGTGGTCTCGTGGGTGCACGACCTCGTCGGCAACCATATCCTGCAGGCTCTAAGATGAGTGCATTTCAATTCAAGTAGACAAACCTCCATGATTGTGATACCTCGCGATTCTCCAGTGTCTGGGGTTCGTGCTGCTGCTCGTAGTGTCGCCGAGGCGAAGAGCAGAGAGTGGAGTGCTTGGAGGAGGCGGACCTGATTAGCTTTCCTCGACTTATTATTACTATTTACTGCGTTCAGCTTTTTACAGTTTGTTAAGTTTAACCAGCGCTATTTTTTCTGATTGTTGGCCGATAGCACCCCAGTTACCTACCCTGACGGTTAGTGTATGTAACGGTAGTGTACGTTACCTCGCCTTGCCGCTGCTGTCCGGTGAGGCGTGTAGTTTTGAGAGCTCTCTTGATTGTAGGCCGTTTATGATTCTTCCACTCTAGTGGTAGTTATTCCTTTCTCGTTCCGGGCATTCTAAGCATGGCATTCTGGGGGCGTAGTGCAATCCCACGGTTCCGGCTTGGGCGTATTTTTATTACATCTTGCATTTGGTATATTGTACGTCAGGTAGCTTCAGCAAGTTTGTCATTAATCATTAGTTAGACTGCCACTAGTCTGGGTTACCATCTTGTCAAGTGATTGCAACTCTAGGCTGCCTATCTTAACGCTCGCGAACGTGTTTGTTGCCGGACGTTCGCAGAGGTCGACTCCTGGAGCACGGTCTGTAGCTGATCCTTGTGTTTTATTATTATATTATTTATTACCATACCTTGTAATGCCTACATGAAAGGTTATATATGTCTAGTTAATAGTTCCCGTCGCCTTCTGCAAAAAATCTAGCAGTGTAAGGGTTATGGTACAAAGTTACCATCGTTTTATTTCACCCGTTTGGTGGTCAGTTGTTTGTTTCTTTCACTTAACCTTTGCTTGTATTTGGTTTGAAAAAAAAATTATTCGATATTTGTATTTTAGCAGTAAGCCTTAAAATCTTATTTACTGTCATTACTGGCGACTGATACCTTCTGCTCTGTTTGTGGCCACTTACTTTTTAATATTTCAGTGCCTGTAAGTTGTAATTTCAGCGAGTTCTTAAACATTCTTAATCTATTGCCATTCTTGGCGTGTAAGGCCTTCAGCCGTGGCCGGCCGAGGTGGCCGAGTGGTTCTAGGCACTACAGTCTGGAACCGCGCGACCGTTACGGTCGCAGGTTAGAATCCTGCCTCGGGCATGGATGTGTGGCATGTCCTTAGGTTGGTTAGGTTTAAGTAGTTCTACGTTCTAGGGGACTGATGACCTCAGAAGTTAAGTCCCACAGTGCTCAGAGCCATTTGAACCATTTGAACCTTCAGCCGTGATCACAGCGGGTTGTGTGTTTTCTTTAAATATTATCTGTGTCTGTATTTTATGGCGATTTTCTAAATTGTAACGCACTGAAAACTGTATTATTTACACAGTGTTTATTCCTTCATTAATAACGTTTGGTATTTGTTATTTATTGTTGATTCTGGAATAACTGTTTTAAAAATAAATGTATGTAACTGTAAAAGGCAACCAAAAGCAACTGATTACGGCCCCGTCCACAATCGTAACCGAATCTTGCCTTCCCTTGACTATCAGGTCCCAATCATTTAGTCTTCGCAAGAACGTTTGGGAAATGATCAACAAAATCCTCTCCCAGACGCCACGAGAGAGATGTTGTGCATCAAGATGGGGAGCATTAGCGTTGACGGCCCGTAGTACATGTCGCTAGCAGAGTCGGGTGACATATTACTTCCTTCCACACACGCCTCGTGAAGTCACGCCAACCAGAAGAAATTGGAGATCACACGGAGCTTTACTAACAGTCAGAGAAAAATTATTTGCTTTAGTCTACAGACGCACTTCAGATTTTTCAAAAGACTACCAGTTTCGGTACCCAGGTACCCTCATCAGGTCACCCTAAGATGAAAAACATCACACTGCGCAGTTAAAATATGCTTTATGAAAGATTTCGATACAGAATTTGTAAGCCACAGCACGGTAAAATGGAAACCACGACACAGTCACATAGACCGGTGTTGTGGTTCTTTGTGATGTGATGCTGACCTAATATTACAGCCCATGAATGCAGCCTCTTATGACAGCACGTTGTTTATTGTTACCACGGCCGCGCGGGTTAGTGAGCTGCGACACGGAGTGGAGCAAGTGTGAAGCGACGTTCCTAAGAGCCCCACGTACATATGAACGCGGCTGGAACAAAGAGAAAACTGGAAAGGCGACCAAAGATCGTCAACTGAGAGTTATGCAGTAAGATTTATCCACACTGCGCCACCACTCGCTCTTATTGTGCCAGGGCATACTTGATTATAATGGCTCGTGTACTGCTCGACGTTTTACACTGAAGTGAGAAAAGTCATGGAATACCTCCTAATGTCGTATCGTACCTCCTTTTGCCTAGCTTAGAGTAGCATCTCGATTCGTCATGGACTCAAAAAGTTGTTGGAAGTCTCCTGCAGGAATATTGAGCCATGCTGGTTCTATAGCCGTTCACAATTACGAATATGTTGTCGGTGCGAGATTTTATGCATAAACTGACGTCTCTGTTGTGTCCCATAAATGCTAGATGCGTTTCATGTCTGATATTCCAGGTGGCCAGATCATTCGCTCGAATGGTCCAGAATGTTCTTCAAATCAGTCGCGAACAATTGTGACACTGTGACATTGTACATTACTATCCATAAAAATTCCACTGTTTGGGAACATGAAGTCCATGAATGACTGCAGATCGTCTGCCGAACAAAAGCATTTCCAGTCAATGTTCGGTTCAGTTGAACCAACACCATTATGGAGCCACAATCAACTTGCACAGTGACTTTGAAACGTCCCATTAGAAGAATTATACATGACTGTGCTTAAACTGACACACAATAGTTTTTAGCGCAACGCAATCTGACTTTTAAAAATCCCTACAAAAGAATGGCCCTGACTAACATTAACCTATACCTTTCACAAATCACCAAAAATCTTCGTTACTCGAACTACTGCAATACAGCGAGCGCCACTACTGCCAACTAAATAAAAGATTCAAACTACTGAAGGCACTCACTACTGATAGGCATAGCAAATGAAAGATTTTGATAGAGAACAAACAATGTATTTACCTTTATAGTCATAATATATATAGCAGTTCATGACATCCAGTCTGACAGATTTCAAAACTCCGCCATCTCTCTCCCCTCATCCACCACTGCTGGCGGCTCACCTCCAACTGCGCAACGCTACGCGCTGTTCACATCCATCTGCCCAACACTACAACGGCAGACAACAATGCAGACTAGCCACAGACTGCACACAGCACAGACAGTGATTTTTCATACAGAGCGCTACGTGGCGTTACCAATAAGAAAACCTAAACAGCCTACTTACAACTTGCTGACAACCTGGGTCCACAGCTTCGTGGGTCTGTGACACACTCGAACGCTACCATTATCTCTTACCTAGTGGAATCTGGGCTCATCTTAACAGACCACGGTTTTTCAGTCGTCTGGAACCCAACAGATATTGACACGAGCCCAGGACAGGCGCTGCTGACGATGTCGTGTTGTTACCAAAAACAGTCGCGTCGGTCGTCTTCTGCCGTAGCCCATTAACGCCAAATTTTGCCGCATCGTCCTAATGGATACGTTTGTCGTACGTTCCACATTGATTTCTGCGTTTATTTCACACAGTGTTGCTTGTCTGTTAGCACTGACAACTCTACGCAAACGCTGCTGCTCTCGTTCGTTAAGTGAAGACCGTCGGCCAATGTGTTGTCCATCGTGAGAGGTAATGCCTGGATTTTGGTATCCTTGGTTCATTCTTGACATTGTGAATCTCAGAATATTAAATTCCCTAATTATTCCCGAAATGGAATGTCCTATGGGTCAAGCTCCAACTACCACACCGCGTTCAAAGACTGTTAATTTCCGTTGTGCGGCCGTAATCACCTCGGAAACGTTTTCACATGGCTCTCCTGAGTACACGCTTCGTCAATGCACTGCACTTTTATATCTTGTATGTGCGATACTATCGCCATTTCTATACGTGCTTATCGCTATCCCATGACTGATGTCACCTCGCACCGTATAAAAAAGTAGATGAAAACATAGGAACGGAAATATATTATCCCTCTGATGTTATGTTACAATGGAAATTGTTTCATTCATTATATTTTGATATTTATATTCTTAAAGTCGATATGTTACACATCTTTTATTTTCAGATACGTTTAATATTGTGACTCTTAAACTTCCAGCATCGATTTGCATCTATTTACACCATAGGATTGGCCTTTAAAAAAAAAAAAAAAAAATATGCACCTACAGAGGATGGATAAAAATATAGAAACACCAAAAGCACAACATATTACCATGCTACGGTCTAGGAGAACCTTTCGCAGTCAAAACAGCTTCCCGTAGTCATTAAATGAGTAAATGCAGGGCCTGTGCGGTCTTGAAGGGAATCTCAATCCATTCTTCTTGCTAAATAGTGGAAAGATCAGGTAAGGATGCTGGAGGTGGGTAGCGATCACGCATCCTCCTCTCCAAAGCACGCCACAAATCTTTAATAATGTTGAGATCTAGTGACTCTGGCGGCTAGCTGAGATGTGACAATTCATTCTCGGGTTCACAAAACCAGCCCTGAACGCTCCGAACAGTGGTCCTGACGTCTTGGAACACAACGTCACCATGAGGAACCACGGGATGGAATCTATCAGCCAAAATGGTCACATAATCCTTTGCAGCAACGCGACCTCGCACAGTATCCTGGTGCCCATGGAATACCAAGAAATGACCAAATCATCACCCAACCTCCATCATGCTTCCGTGTTGGAATCAAGCAGTCTGCATCATAGGCTTGCGACGGCGAATCTCAGACGTAAATTCAGCGAGAAGCTGAAAACGGTGTGAGACGAGACTCAACCAACCAAATGGCTTCCTTCCACTGCTTCATAGCCCAGGGTTTGTGGTTTCAGCACCACCTTCTCCTGCATCACTCATGTGTGGTTTAGGAATTTCAGCTGGCCAGCAACTCCATGCTTACGAAGTTCCATTCGCAATTTTGATTTTTACATTTGTCATTTTCTTATTTTTCCTCACAGTCTTCTTCTATGACCATCCGCCACACAGGTTCTTCCGCGTTGAGGTTAGAGGATGATGTTTTCCTGCTCTCCCTAGATGAGATGCCTCTTGAAACTCTTCGGCTCTCTTGGTTTCGGAAAGACCCACCACACAAGCATCAACAATTTGCGCATGTTCTAATTCACTTAGCACCAACATAACACACTCACAACAGCAGGGGACACAGTCCTCAGCAGGACTGACACAGGGCGTTGCCATACGTGGAAATGCACAACAGCACAACCTACAGGCTTGGCTAGCATATTCATTTATAACTTATTTCAATACGCACAGCCTTGATTCCACTTAATTTTTTTTATTTTTATTTTTAGATGATCAGTATCGATCTTTGAGGAGATCATCTTCAGATCTTACATTTCTTGATGAGCATAGGAACTGTTGCGGTGGTCTCGCGGTTCTAGGCGCGCAGTCCGGAACCGTGCGACTGCTACCGTCGCAGGTTCGAATCCTGCCTCGGGCATGGATGTGTGTGATGTCATTAGGTTAGTTTGGTTTAAGTAGTTCTAAGTTCTACGGGACTGATGACTACAGCAGTTGAGTCCGATAGTGCTCAGAGCCATTTGAACCATAGGAACTGTTGGCATGGAATAGGTCCATCTCTGCAGGTGTGGAGAACACTGTGTTTCTTGAAATAAGTCATAATATTGTAAATACTGCAGTTTTTTCTACAACAGTATTCCAGAAAATTATCTGCATACATGAAGCATGCGTTTCTGGCGGTGATTCCATATTTTTGTCCAACCCTTGTACTTGAGTGGCGAAGCTGACACCTGCTTGCCAGGACTGAGGGGCTGCCTACGTTGTAAAATTGTACTTTGTACCATACAACAGAGAAAAACTTTTTTAATTGTTTCCTAAACAATATATATATATATATATATATATATATATATATATATATATATATATATATATATAAGGCTCACCGGCCATTTGACCATCTTCTTCTGTGCGGATGCACAAACAGTGCCCGAACTCTTACGGAATTGTAAGCCGCGAGTAATGAGAATAATTGGCGGAGGCACCGTGAATATAGTGCGGGACCATAAGTTAGGAATGTGGGTCTGACGGGAGGCGTGCCGGAGATGAGTCCCTGAAGTCGCATTATCCTCTGTGTCCTCGGTGGCTCAGAAAAAAAAGATGGACAGAGCGTCTGCCATGTAAGCAGGAGATCCCGGGTTTGAGTCCCGGTAGCGGCACACATTTTCAACTGTCTCTGTTGACTTATATCGAAGCCTGTATACAGCTAGGGGTATTCATTTCATTGTAATATTTTCACTGTCCACTCTGATGTTTTTGTTTTTAGAATAGCCGGACGTCATTTGAATAAGGGTAAGATAGGTTGCGGAGTGTAACTTTAGATGTAAATATACCAAAACGTTGGTTTTCCCAAGGTCATGACGTCAGAGAAATTACGAGTAATTTACTAACCGGGCCCGGGTGTATTGTGGTGAGCTCTAAAACTCCAAAATGGCGATGGTGTAAGCTTGCTAGTAACGCGGACCCGCAGCAAACACCAGTAATTGCAGTCTCAGCTGTGGCTGAAATGTGTGACTGCCCAGCGAGTCCGAGCAGGCAGTCTCGGCTGCGACGGGGTCCCGGGTTCGCTTCCCAGGGCCGCGCGTGACCGCCGCCGTGCGGCCGCCTCGGCTCGGCTCGTCGCTTATTACGCGCCGCGGAGCCGCTAATGGGCTGCCCTAATCGCGCCATTAGATCGCGCCTGCGCCAAGCGAATACTAATTTTTCCATTGCGGCGCCGGCAACAAACGCTGCCGGGTCGTGCTCTCGGCGCGGCGCTCCGTGCGCGTCAGCACACCACCTTCTGAGGCCCACGAGGAGTAAGGGCCCCGCAACGAACTTGTGACGTCACACTAGTCGCCCTGTCCGCCATACTTCACAGACGCTCTGCTACATGCACACCAACTGGAAATCAACACGTCTTAACTTTTTCTGTGCTATCATCAGCTTTAATGCAGTCAAGCATTGTTAAACTCGTTTTAAATGCTTACTCGCTCCCTCCTGGAGGTGGCTGCAGCGTCACGTGCTGTGACGTAAGCGCCATGGCGTATCTTTCTCTTAGGCCTCGACTGCCTCACGGATGGCAGTGCTGCTAGCTCAGCAGTATCACATTTCACTGATGCAGCCTCTGTATCTCCCTCTTGACACAGGAGCAAATCCACAGAGAGGTGTTTGGCGGAGGAAGGGGGAGGCGGAGCTCATGGGGACCATGACGCCCCAAAACAACATTTTACTAAAAGCATATATGTTTTTGCACATATCCATTTCCAAATTTCTCAGCCTAATGGTTCAAATGGCTCTCAGCACTATGGGACTCAACTGCTGTGGTCATCAGTCCCCTAGAACTTAGAACTACTTAAACCTAACTAACCTAAGGACATCACACACATCCATGCCCGAGGCAGGATTCGAACCTGCCACCGTAGCAGTCGCACGGTTCCGGACTGCGGGCCTAGAACCGCGAGACTTCTCAGCCTACTTTCACAGAGAATGAAGTAGCATCAAAACATCTACACTCAAAATAGCACAGATTCTAGAAAATTACAAGCAATGTTTAACAAACGATACAGTTGCTAGCCCACGTCAATGAGCTTGCAGTCTCAGCTGCTGCGGGGAACATTCTAGCCAATCGAAGGCTTCCATTCACAGTCTATCTGTTACCAACAAGTACTGCACTGTTCTTGAGTCCATCGAGCAGAATCCCCAAACCACAGCCGAGTGAGGCAAGACATAAGGGGAAAGACCCACCACAAATAAAATATAAGTTCCTTAACCAAATGCTGGCGGAAAGAACTGAAATAGGTAGCATCGCCTCCCCTCTTGCTCTTCTTCCCCTCCTTCTCCCATTTACATGCTCGCATAGCCACCGTCTGCAAATTATTTTCTCAGTGACAGTTCTAAGTGAATACTTACAATACTGTGTGCTCACACTCATTTTAATTTTTTAATAATTTATAAATTATGAAGCTGAAACTTCCTGGCAGACTAAAACTGTGTGCCAGACAAAGACTCAAACTCGGGACCTTTGTCTTTCGCAGGCAACTGCTCTACCAACTAAGTTACCCAAACATAGCTCACGAACCGTCATCACAGCTTCAATTCCACCAGTACCTCAACTCCCAACTTTCAAACTTCACAGAAGCTCTTCTACAAACCTTGCAGAACTAGCACTCCTGGAAGAAAGGATAATGCGGAGACATGGCTTAGCTACAGCCTGGGGGCTGCTTCCAGAATGCAATTTTCACTCTACAGCGAAGTGTGCACGGTTATGAAAATTCACTGCAGATTAAAACTATGTGAGAGACCTAGACCCCGGGATCTTTGCCTGTGTTGCGGGAGTGCTAGTTCTGCAAGGCTCACAGAAGAACTGTGAAGTATGGAGGGTTGGAGACGAGGTACTAGCGGAATTGAATCTGTGATGACGGGTTGTGAGTCTTACTTGGGTAACTCAGTTCTTAGGGTACTTGCCCGCGAAAGGCAAAGGTCCTGAGTTCGAGTCTCGGTCCGGTACACATTTTTAATCTGCAAGGAAGTTTCGTATTAGCGCACACTCCACTGCAGAGTGAAAATTTCATTCTGGAATTATGACGTTGTCAGAATGGAGAAAGTTCATTGTTGTAGTTTATAATTTAACTACATGACACACTTAAATCTGAAATTTTCCGACGAATGCATTTCAGGCAGTGCATCCCTTGTGTCGTAATGCCTAGGAGGTTTTGGTAAAGCGGTGTACTAGAGCACATCGTAGGCCTCTATGAGGGGAGGACGTGCCCGATAACGTGCTAGAAGAAGGAAGAGAAGTGGAGAGGAAAGAGAGAGGTGATCCAGTGTTAGTGTCAGAAATTAAAAGTGCTTTCGACGGATTAAGATCAAATAAGGCAGAAGGGATGGATAACATTACATCGTAATTTCTAAAATCGTTGGGCGAAGTGGCAATAAAACGATTATTTACGTTGGTGTACAGAATCTATAGAACTGGTAATATACCGTAAGACTTTTGCAGATACATCATCCACAAGACTGCAAAAGCTGACAAGTACCAAAATTACTGCACAATCAGCCTAACAGCTATCCATCCAAGTTACTGACAAGAATAATATACGGTATCGGATAGACAGTCCGCGGAAAATCAACTCGAGTTCCTGCTGGTAGTAAAGCGAATACACTGTTCGTTTTTTTACATATTTTTACTAGCTTCCAACAGGAGCGACTTATATTTACAGTTGTTTAGTTACTAATTTATTTTTGTAATTTCGTGCGTCTTCGAGTGCTTGCTAGGCACAACCTTTTATTCTAATAACAGTGTAGCATACAGTGTCACCACTGTTATCGACCATTATATCGACCAAAAATGGTTCAAATGGCTCTGAGTACTATGGGACTTAACATCTGAGGTCATCAGTCCCCTAGAACTTAGAACTACTTAAACCTAACTAACCTAAGGACACCACACACATCCATGCCCGAGGCAGGATTCGAACCTGCGACCGTAGCAGTCGCCCGGTTCCGGACTGAAGCGCCTAGAACCGCTTACCAAACCGGCCGGCTTATATCGACCCTCGTATCGTTCGAGCTTTTGTTTGTTTTGGTTAGTGTAGCTCAGTGTCGCATAGACCGTCAGTGAGAGAGCACTTCGAATTCCTGCTGCTAATAAGCCGAATACATCTACATCTACATGACTACTCTGCAATTCACATTTAAGTGATTGGCAGAGGGTTCATCGAACCACAATCATACTATCTCCCTACTATTCCACTCCCGAACAGCGAGCGGGAAAAACGAACACGTACACCTTTCTGTTCGAGCTCTGATTTCTCTTATTTTATTTTGATGATCATTCCTACCTATGTAGGTTGGGCTCAACCAAAATTTTCGCATTCGGAAGAGAAAGTTGGTGACTGAAATTTCGTAAAAAGGTCTCGCCGCGACGAAAAACGTCTTTGCTGTAATGACTTCCATCCCAACTCGTCTATCATATCTGCCACACTCTCTCCCCTATTACGTGATAATACAAAACGAGCTACCCTTTTTTGCACCCTTTCGATCCCACCTGGTAAGGATCCCACACCGCGAAGCAATATTCTAACAGAGGACGAACGAGTGTAGTGTAAGCTGACTCTTTAGTGGACTTGTTGCATCTTCTAAGTTACCTGCCAATGAAACGCAACCTTTGACTCGCCTTCCCCACAATCTTATCTATGTGGTCCTTCCAACTGAAGTTGTTCATAATTTTAACAACCAGATACTTAGTTGAATTGACAGCCTTGAGAATTGTACTATTTATCGAGTAATCGAATTTCAACGGATTTCTTTTGGAACTCATGTGGATCATCTCACACTTTTCGTTGTTTAGCGTCAACTGCCACCTGACACACCATACAGCAATCTTTTCTAAATCGCTTTGCAGCTGATACTGGTCTTCGGATGACCTTACTAGACGGTAAATTACAGCATCATCTGCGAACAATCTAAGAGAACTGCTCAAATTGTCACCCAGGTCATTTATATAGATCAGGAACAGCAGAGGCCCCAGGACGCTTCCCTGGGGAACACCTGATATCACTTCAGTTTTACTCGATGATTTGCCGTCTATTACTACGAACTGCGATCTTCCTGACATATTTTCACGAGCTTCAAGCAGGAGCGACTGACATATTTTCACGAGCTTCAAGCAGGAGCGACTTCAGTAATGGATAGGGATTGTGATTGCTGTGTACAGATGCGAGCTAAGTTGGTGACCGTTTGCTCGCATCTCCAGTGTGTGTTGGCTTTCGTCACACAGCTTGAGGCTGCTGCAAAGGAGCATGACTGTGCGGGGGCCGGACGCGAGGATGCGAGGGACGTCGAGCACGTCCCATGTGACCCGACCGTTCCACTGCTGTGGCCACCCGGGGTACTGCATGCACTGATGTTGACCCCTCGCCTATGGTCGAGTGGGATATCATTCCAAAGTCTGGTAGGCAGTGGAAAACTTACTGAGGGGCCGATCGTTTGACAGGTTACAGGCGTTATCCGTCGCTCACGAATCTCTAAGCCGGTTGCAGTCCCCCAGCCATTTCCAGAGGAAGCTTTTCGGCCCCCCAGGAGTGGGAATTCACAGAGGGTGGGTTTACTGGTAGTTGGGAGCTCCAGTCTTAGGCGCATAATGGGGCCCCTTAGGAACATGGCTGCCAAGGAGGGGAAAAAGCCAGTGTGCACTCCCTGTGCATGCCGGTGGAAGTCATTCCAGAATTGCAAAGAGTGCTTCTAGATGCCATGAAGAGTGTAGGGTGCAGAAAGCTGCAAGTGGTAGCTCAGGTTGGTACCAATGACGTATGTCGTTTTGGTTCGGAGGAGATTCTCTCTGGTTTCGGGCGGCTAGCGGAAACGGTAAAGACTGCCATTCTTGCTTGCGAGATTAAGGCGGAGCTCACCATCTGCAACATCGTCGATAGAACCGACTGTGTACCTTTGGTGCAGAGCCGAGTGGAGGGTCTGAATCACAGGCTCGGGTGGTTCTGTGACCGTGTAGGCTGCAGATTCTTTGACTTGCATCATCTGGTGGTGGGTTTCCGGGTTCCACTTAATATGTCAGGAGTCCACTACACACAGAAAGAGAACCAGAGCTCCAAGACCTACTAGAAAGCACTGAATCTCAAATAGTTATAGGTGCAGAAAGCTGGCTAAAGACGGAAATAAGTTTAGCCGAAATTTTTTCAAACAATCTAACAGTGTTCAGAAAGGATAGATTAAATACAGTTGGCGGTGGAGTACTTATTGCTGTCATAAGTAGTTTACCTTGTAGTGAAATTGAAGTAGACAGTTCCTGCGAAATAGTATGAGTAGATGTTATACTTGACAATCGGACTAAACTATTAATTGGATTAATAATTTGCGAAAACATTCTGTTGGCACCCACCTCTGGTGGGGAGAAATGATCATCACGATAAAATAAGAGAATTCAGGGGACGCACAGAAAAATTTTCCCGCGCGCAGTTCGAGAGTGGAACGGTAGAGAAACAGCTTGAAGGTGCTTCATCGAACCCTCTGCCAGGTACTTTGTTGCGAATAACAGAGTAATGATGTACATATAGATGTAAAAGGCTGTAAAAGAAAATTGAGGCTTTGTTTTATATGCAGTTTAGTTTGGCTTTAGAAAAGGTAAAGGAACCAGAAAGTCAGTCCTGATGCGGTTGACAATGGAGTCAAGACTGAACAGAAATCAAGACACGGTCACAGGATATGTCGATCTCGAAAAAGCGTTCGACAATGTCAGATGGTGCAAGATGTTCGAAATTCTGCAACATAGGTTATATACAGCATGAATAAGAACGAAGACGGAACAATAAAAGTAGAAGACCAAGAACGAAGTTCTCGGATTAAAACGAGTCTAAGACAGAACTATAGTCTTCGCCCCTACTGTTCGAATCTCTACACAGAAGAGGCAACGGTGGAAATAAAAGAAAGGCCAAAGAGTGAAATTAAAATTCAAAGATATGATAAGATTCGCTGATGACATTGCTATCCGCAGTGAAAGTGAAGAAGAATTACAAAATCTGCTGGATAGAATAAACAGCCTAATCAGTACAGAATGTGGGTTGAGAGTAAATCGAAGAAAGACGAAAGTAATGAGATGCAGCAGAAATTAGAACAGCGAGTAACTTAACATGAGGAATGATGGTCAAAAAGTAGATGAAGTTAAGGAATTCTGCTACCTACGCAGCAAAAGAAAAACACGAAAGATGGAGCAAGGAGAATAAAAAACCAGACTAGCACTGGGAGAAAGGGCATTGCTGGCCGAGAGAAGTGTACTAGTATCAAACATAGACCTTCATTTGAGGAAGAAATTAAGAATAATGTTCAAACCTAGGTGAATTGATAAATAGAGGAATCATGATGTTCTTCACAGGATCGATTATAAAAGGAACAATAATGTATAAAAAACAGTGCTAGATACTGATATTAACAGGTATTTATAAAAAGTATTACATATAACATGATATTGTTGCTACTGTTTAAATTATAGGCACGTGACATTTAAAAAGTGGTGACGCTGTGAGTCATATTTGTGTCACAAGGAGCTACTTCAGACTATGTTACAGACAGGAGCTGTGTCGTCCGGGGTGTTTTTTCTACACTACTTTCAAAACTTTTAACATTTTCAATGGGGTAGTGTTTCGTGACACGCTGATGGTTTACACAACTTGATACATCACAAAAAGGATTAGCGGGGGCCGTGAACTTGTATTCCAACTCCCAATAAATTGCGGAACTTTTCTCCATATGGTTTGTCAGTTTTTCAGGTTTGTGGGATTTTTGTGAATTTTCTACTTTACCGACGCTCTGCTGCAGAAGTTTGTAATCAGCAGAGAATCTGTATTTCTACTGCTGTTTCAGTCAGTACTTTTTGGTTGTATTAAATGCATAATCTTTTAATTATTTGTTCGTAGTTCTTTGTGCTGTGGTTATGTGATGGAAATTTTATCGATTTTTAAAACAGTATACTAAAGCTTTAAAGAAACTGTTGGTTTCCGTCGATCCCTAGACATACCAAACACTGCTGGATCATCGAGCAAATAGTACAGTACGAATACAATAGGCTTTCTGGATACAATTTTACTTTTTATTTTCGAGATACCTACACGAAATGGCAGGGGCAAATGCATGAATTCATCAAGCACCACTCTCACATTTGTCACGCCTACAATACTTCGTATTTCATTCCTGGAGGCCTAACACGGTGAAATAACACAGTGTGAGCAGTCTGAAAGGATATTATTGCTTATATGTGAATGTTAACTGTGTATGTATTGCAGAAAGTAGGTATTTTTTTCCTATTTTAATGTTTTGCAAGAAAAGGATTTGAAGCTTTAGCCATTTCCAAAGTGAAGTCAACAATCTATTTTAGTTTTGATATATTTGAAAATATTTGTGAGAAAAATGATAACCACTTTTTTTACATACTCTGTACTAAATTTTGGACTATTAAGTGGCTATATTCCAAGTAAAAAGTGTTGAATTTTGGTTTTAGTGTTGTTTGCATTGCGGTAACAGCACTTGTTATCTATACCAATATATAAATGTGGAACATTTCTCCGAAAATCTCTAAAACCTCTTGATCAAATAACTTCAGATGCTTATGTGATACTCTAATAAATGTTTGAACAGACAGAGGCTATATATATATATATTTTTTTTCAAAACAACAGTGTAAAGGTTTTCTTTGAAAATTCACTGTAGGACAGAAAATGCTCTACTGTCCAGTGAAAATATGCAGTTTCATTTTCCTTCCTACACGACGTGTAAACTAGAGTAGGAGGGTATTTAAACTATTAGACAAATCGTTTTCTCCACATCTGTGTGTTAGGAATGTTGCATTTACAGCTTATTGGCTTATGATTAGAATACCACTATGTGATATGAATCATCAAACACTTTGTAATGCTACCCATTCAGAGATGAACACTATGCAAAATAATGTCACTGATGCTACTATTCTCACAGATCCGGCACCTGGAAAAGTCACTCTCATACACAATATATGTTAATAATTACAACCAATTTACTCATTGTTTTATGCAAATCAAGGTTTTCTTTACAGTTACATTAAAGTAGGTTCAAAGCTGGACATCCAGGTTCACTAAAATTAATTTACAAACTATGGTGAATTGTTAACTCTTACAGATAAACAGCATTCCAAAAACTAAAACTGAGGTCTATACCTTTAGGACATAGGCTATAAATATTTTTAATTAACAATTGCATACTCAACAATGGCAATTAAACAATTAAATAAATTGTTCTCCTGGTCAGTTGTACATTGCCCTCACATAGACTTGTTGCTGAAAGAAAAAAGTTCATACATTTAACACACAGGATCCAAACAACCAAAAATGTAGGTTCTAAGGTACTGTTCTTGTATTGTGCACAAAAAACTTTAAAAAGCCATTAAAAGCAAAAACCAAAATAAAAAAGTATTTTTCATTTGTAGTCCATATGATTTACTATAATTTTGAGTTCATGCCTTCAAAGTAGGCAATGTTGCAAAGGGGAGCCTGAATTTGCATCCTAACACAATTCCCATGGATACCTCAGATTAGGATGTATATCCAGTTACAATAAATGTATAGCAATTGCAAAGCCTTGATGGGTTCACTAACAGTTACAGTAAATAAAATATCACCACCACACTTTACCAAACACCATTTTAAGCGAGAAGATGATAATGCATAATGACCTAGAATAGAAAAATGTAATTGACGATATTGACTAACTAATAAAGTCTTTTACTAATGTCAGGGTTAGGCCTGGTTTATATTATGGTCCAATGGCGTTACAGAAACGAATTTTCATCATTTGGCGTTTCTTAGAAGGTATCCAGAAATTCTTCTCTACAATGACCATCAATGAAGGTGATAATGCAGATGTCTGAGAATAAATTCGAAGACTGTCCTTCTATGACAAACATGAAGTTGTTTATCCCGTTGTGTTGACATAGATTTTGGGAGCCTAAAAATATGAAACATTGCTAGAATTTCTAATTTTGATACAACAATTGTGACCAAGGAGTGTGTTAATCTTGTATGTGTTGCAAACAGATAGTAACTTTGTTTTGTATTTTATTAATTTCTGAAAAAGGGTATGAAGTTACAGTTATTTGTTATACTAGGAATTATTTGTCAGTAAAATAAAAACTATATCTTTACTAACTATATACTGAAGTTTCTTGCTATTAAGTCACTATAATCCATGTGAAACATACTAATTTCGATGATAGTGTTGTCTGATTGTGAAAGCATCACTGTTATTGTTAATATTGTGAAATGAATGTTTGATAGAGTAAAACATCTGTCATCACCTGGTTGTTTTATAAGTTCCTCAATAATGGTTCACTTCACCAGACGCCATTTTTGGGGAAATGATAAAGCATAATGATCTGGAACAGACTGACAAATAAAATTTTCATTTTAGGCCTAACTGAGGTTACAGTCTACTGTGGTGGGTAACATTTGTTCTTATGTGTATGGTAAACATAAGTGAAGTAGCCACAAAGGAAGATGGTTCCAAATATTTGCAATATTATGACTGCCTGTCAAGCATTTCTATTGCAGAAGTACAAAACATTCAAGAAGATCCTCACCCTACTCCACAAAATAAGAAACAATTTGAAATGCAACAAAAAGTGTAAGCAATACTATTTCATTCCAAATTAGATTAATGTAAACTCAAGAAGTGATGCTCAAGCAGCACACAAAGCTAAATAGAGAGCACAAAATTCTTGGTTAAATAAAGAAATTAGGTATCCATTTGTAAAGAAAAATTACAACAAAATAAAGAACTATAATACTTTTGGCTGCAAACATAACATACGTTAATAATTCTACAGTCCTACTGCACATGACAGAGAAAGGAGAAAAATCAACAAAAAATTAAAACCAATGAAAAGAAAACAACTGCAAAAAATACTCTATCACACAAACAAACAAACAAACAAACAAACAAACACACACACACACACACACACACACACACACACACACACACACACACACACACACACACACACAAAGATGACATCCAACATTCAATTACAGGAGAATTTCCAACAAACATTTTTCCCAACAATAACAGAATTTCACTGACATGTAGCTGAGTGAAGCTCAAACATTAGTTTTAGAGAAAGGTCTTAAAAATAATACAATTGAACTTATTGTAACACAAAAAGGGAGAACAGTGTTATAGATATAGGATTAATCAGGGAATGGACAATAAAAAAAACAAATGGTTTCATTTAAGACAAACTAATTTATAGAAACAGACCAGATGTTAATAAAGAAGCACTAACAATTAAGACAATATAGAAAAAACTGTAGAAAAGGGGGCAATAGTTGTGAAAACAGAAAATGTGACACTGCAGTGCTCAAGGAAATACAGAAATATAGGAATGTAACATGGAAGATTTATAAACTAATAATGTTGAAGATACAAAATAAAGTCCAACTATTACATTCCAAATGAAAGTGAAAAACACATTAAAAATTTCAAAAACTCACAAGCACTCATGTTCAGATGCAACCCAAAATACGTTAAGATCAATTATCAGTTTGAAGAATGCTCCCAAATACCACACTACGAAGTTCACACATTAATAGAGCACAATAGGAGTATATGGAACTGCTTGCCATTAATCCAAAAAATAAAAATACACATGGCACACTAACTGCAAAACTGACTTCCTTTGATATACAAGGCATGTACACTTTAATCCTACTTAGTGATGCAATCAACTTCATGAAAGAACAATTGGCAGAAAACCTAGAAATACGAAATAGCTCTTCACAGAAAAACTGACACAAATCATAAAGGATACTACAGTCTGTTTAACAATCCACACATTAACAATGGAAGACCTGTAGCTGTAAACAAATTCTCATGCATATTATCAAACATATTAATGAAAGCATTGAAAACAGAGTTTTGCAGAAATAATAGAAAAAATACTGTTTATTGTCTTGTAGTGGCAGATATTTATTGATGGTATCATGTGCCTCATGGACACACGACAAGGACATATGAACAATTAGCACATGGAATTATGTCACACACACCACAATATTCAGTTGACTTTAGCAGTGGAAACATAAGAAACAATATACTGCTTTGGGGTCAAAATTACAGAATTCAACAACAGACATACCTCTAACATATTCAGAAAGGTAACAGGTACAGACATGGTAATACACAGGAAATCAAATCACCAACAGTCTCAAACAATAGCATCTGTCATATACAGGGTGTTACAAAAAGGTACAGACAACTTTCAGGCAACACTCCTCACACACAAATAAAGAAAAGATGTTATGTGGACATGTGTCCAGAAACGCTTAATTTCCATGTTAGAGCTCATTTTAGTTTCGTCAGTATGTACGATACTTCCTCGATTCACCGCCAGTTGGCCCAACTGAAGGAAGGTAATGTTGACTTGGGTGCTTGTGTTGACATGCGACTCATTGCTCTACAGTACTAGCATCAAGCACATCAGTACGTAGCATCAACAGGTTAGTGTTCATCACGAATGTGGTTTTGCAGTCAGTTCAATGTTTACAAATGCGGAGTTGGCAGATGCCCATCTGATGTATGGATTAGCACGGGGCAATAGCCGTGGCGCGGTACGTTTGTATCGAGACAGATTTCCAGAACAAAGATGTCCCAACAGGAAGACGTTCGAAACAATTGATCGGCGTCTTCGTGCAGTTGTCGATAACCCTAATGTCAGCGTCAGAGAAGTTGCTGCTGTACAAGGTAACATTGACCACGTCACTGTATGGAGAGTGCTATGGGAGAACCAGTTGTTTCTGTACCATGTACAGCGTGTGCAGGCATTATCAGCAGCTGATTGGCCTCCACTGGTACACTTCTTCGAATGGTTCATCCAACAATGTGTCAATCCTCATTTCAGTGCAAATGTTCTCTTTACGGGTGAGGCTTCATTCCAACGCGATCAAATTGCAAATTTTCACAATCAACATGTGTGGGCTGACGAGATTCCGCACGCAATTGTGCAATCACGTCATCAACACAGATTTTCTGTGAACGTTTGGGCAGGCATTGTTGGTGATGTCTTGATTGGGACCCATGTTCTTCCACCTATGCTCAATGGAGCACGTTATCATGATTTCATACAGGATGCTCTACCTGTGCTGCTACAACATGTGCCTTTACAAGTACAATACAAAATGTGGTTCATGCACGATGGAGCTTCTGCACATTTTAGTCGAAGTGTTCGTACGCTTCTCAACAACAGATTCGGTGACCAATGGATTGGTAGAGGTGGACCAATTCCATGGCCTCCATGCTCTCCTGACCTCAACCCTCTTGACTTTCATTTATGGGGGCCGCATTTGAAAGCCCAGTACCAAATGTAGAGACTCTTCACGCTCGTATTGTGGACGACTGTGATACAATACGCCATTCTCCAGGGCTGCATCAGCACATCAGGGATTCCATGCTACGAAGGGTGGATGCATGTATCCCCGCTAACGGAGGACATTTTGAACATTTCCTGTAACAAAGTGTTTGAAGTCACGCTGGTAAGTTCTGTTGCTGTGTGTTTCCATTCCATGATTAATGTGATTTGAAGAAAAGTAATAAAATGAGCTCTAACATGGAAAGTAAGCGTTTCTGGACACATGTCCACATAACATATTTTCTTTCTTTGTGTGTGAGGAATGTTTCCTGAAAGTTTGGCCGTACCTTTTTGTAACACCCTGTATAGCAGCAAATACTAACAATGCAGAATGCCCCTAATCATAAACATCAAGAAAAGCTACACATGACCGTCAGCATAACACAAAAGAATTGATACAATATTAAGATAGTATGCAAGCTAAACAACCTAATTAAAATAAGGCACAGTAAAAATGAGCTCAAGCTAGGTATACTAACATATAACTGTGGCAAAAAAGTGCACATATAACAAAATTTATCCTGCGACACAAACGCATAACAGCACAACACAATATGCCACTGGAAGCTTACACACAAATTTAGTAACATTTCCAAATTACTTACAAGGCAGATTGCTGAATGCTAAAGATATTAAAAAATTTTGAAGGAAGAGAATGATAAATACAATGCAGGACTACAGGAAAATCTAAATGAAAATTTAAAAGCTGCAACTGTAAATATATTGGAATGGCTGCAAGAAATTTTGATATTAGGTACAAAGAATTTATAACTACAGTGAAAAGTGAATGTAACTGTTATACATATGCAGAACATATACTAAAAGAAATTCACCATATCACTTGGACAAAAACAAATATGCCATTTTTAGCATAATAATGTCAAGGAAAGGTTCACTATCCAAGAAGAATAACTCACACAGTGGGACATAAGGAAAAATGGAAGTATGCTTGGTGGCCAACAAAGAAAAAGCAATATGTCACTATTGAGTATTGAGTAGCACACACACACAAAATAATACCCAATGATTCCTTAAATATAAATGTACAAGCTTGAACATGCTCAACAAATCTTAACTTGCCTGAAACCTTGCTGATTAAGTATACATACCCAAATTATCACTTCCTTCATGACACCACACATTTTCCCTGGCGAGGAGGGCATTGGAGGGGACATTAATGCTGAACAAGTGTTAAAGTCAAATGACCTTACTTGACTCAAATGACAGTAGCTTGTTCCAAATTGGCCTTGCAGTAGGACGATATTATTGGACTCAAATGACGGTAATTTCTCTCAAACTGATGATGCAATTGGACAGCCATCGATGCTTGTATTTGAATCTAATTACATTATCTGGATCCATACTGGTGTTGCAGTCAGACAGGTATGTGATTCATGGGCGACATTTGTATCTTGCTGGTGTACTCATTCCTTTGTGCTTTGTTGATGATCACATTTAGTTCTGTTTGATAGTTATTTTTGCTTAGAGGTGTTGTTGGGTTCTCCACATTTGCTGTATGTGATAGATTTTTTTTTATTTATTTATTTGAGGACGAGTGTGGTTTTATTTCTTATGTATTGTCATATCTGTTACTGTTCTGAATGTGTTGAAACTGTGCCTATTGTCGCATTTTGTGGTCAAGGTGAAGTATTGTGTCTTCTGTTTCGGTTTCCAAATTGAACTGAATGTTGTGGTATATATTGCACGTTTGTGTGCATAAACTGTTATTATGTTCTTGTGGTTTGTCAATGAGGAAGATGATATCATCAACATACTCATTTAAATGCCAGTAGAAGAACATTTTTTTTTTCTATTATTTCTGAGGAACTCTGTTACCAATGTAATTCTTGAAGATATTTTCTGTTATTTACAACGCACATTTTCCATTTGAAGGCTTTGTTTTGTAAGTGTATGAATTGTTAAACTGAATGTTGTTTTGATAGGTGTTTACTTTTACGATTTGTATCACTTCTTTTATAGCAACATTTGAGATTTCTGGGTTCCTCCCAGTTATTCTTTTGAGATGTAGATTGTGTTGCTAAGTGAGATTAAAGTGTACATGTCTTCAATATCAAAGAAAATAAGTATTGTGGCTGGTGGAATTGGCGTATATTTTATGTTTTGGATTAATGCTAAGGACTTTTACGTACATTTGTTGTTTTCTGGCATGTAATGTTCAGCTAGGTGTTCGTGTATGAGATTTACAGTATTGTATGTAGGAGCATTCATTAAATTCATAACTGGACTTTATGTATTTTGGGCTTGGTATGAGCAATGATGTTCCTGATTTCTTGCTTTTTTACTGTTTTCCCTATTTTTCTAAGTTTATCTCATTTGTAATGTTTCTTTGAAATCTCATACCTGGATCAGACTACAGTTCTTTAACATTTTTTATAATTCTTTGTTTTACTCATTTATTCCAATGTATGCACTGTGGTGCTAACTTTTGCTGCCTCAGTAACTATTTTTTCATTTCCTGTAGGTTCTATAGGTGCTTTCTTGTAACCTTCCCATTCATCTCAATGAAGCCATTTACTTGCTGTAGTATAACTCCCCAATTAGTCCTATATTTATATCATCATTTTCGCTTTTTGTACAACAATAATTTCTGTTTTCTAATACGATATCCCTAATGTATGGATTTGTACTGGTTAACGCTATTTTTTTTAAAAAAAGTTCTCTAACAATTATGTTTCAGGTTCTCTAAGCTGTATATCAATGAGATTCATTATACATGCTTAAAATTCTAGACTGTGTGTGTGTGTGTGTGTGTGTGTGTGTGTGTGTGTGTGTGAGTGTGTGTTTGGGGGGGCAGGGATGCGAGGGAGGGGAGGGAGGAGAGAGAGAGACAGACAGAGAGGGAGAGAGAGAAAGAGAGGGAGAGAGCTCTGTAATTGTTGTCTCTGGGCCAGCGCACCTCTCACATATACCAGTCAGCTGCCAGATGTCTCCCAGGCCTGAGTGCAGTGTATACGGTCTAAAACGTTATGTTAAGATGTTTGAGATGACAGAAGTACAGAGTCAGTGTTGTATATGCACATATTAATGTCGCCTGCAGTTGGTGAAAATTAACACATATGTCAAGCTAACCATTACGCAGATAAATGGTTCATATATGTTAGCACCTGTATCCAGGTATATTTACTGTGACAGTATAGCTTATGTGATTTAAAAAAAAAAAACATGTTTCATGGTGTACCTGCTTATCAGGCAGTAAAATGATTCACAAGAACTGTTGTAAAATGACACACTCCTCACTATCAATATACTGGGAAATTAAATGTTAGTTACTTATGCAATTTCATACTGTGAATCCAGGTTTTACCCTTTTCTCTGCATATTTAGTTCTAGTATTCAAATCAAAGTTTTTATATTTAAATGCTCGCGAAGATGATTTATTCTGTATTTTAACCATTTATTGCTGCTTAGAATGCACGGTTATTTTTAAACATAATGAAATTTAAAAAGTCTGTGTAATAGTGAGTCAAATGGTGGTCAGTGATAATCCTTTTCCCCTTCTCAACAACTGTGCACAATTGCTGGATATCTGAAATAGGTGTCAAGTGGAGGTAATTATCTAATAAATGAATTCATGTACACTCAGTGTTGCTTTACATTGTATTAACTAACATAACCATGATACATTTACAACAATACTGACCTACAAGTCCAGATAAGAACAATTGTTATTACAACAAATGATACAAATGTGACTCGATACGACATGCAAGCAACAAGATCAACACCAAATGAGCGATAAAGATCAGTAGATAGAGATTCTAATTGTGAGTTACTATTTATACACTATCTAAGATGGCTGCGATTCTCATATGTCTGCATCTACATCGTTTTGATTGTCTTTTATATAATTAATATATGACACAATTATACAAAACATCCCTATATCAGATTTTGTTCATTTTTATATGCTTAAAAATATCGTTTGTTAATTTTTAATGTCACTTTTTCTATACGTTATGTACGACTTATTGAATTCACTACCCAAGGTACGCAACATTGCCCCCTGGGATGTCCATAATAAGTGTAATGTTATTGTGGACGTACCACTTGCGTGGGTATCACACAGTACATAAGTTTATTTATCACAGTTCGTGAATGTCACACGTTCACTACACGGTTCATTTTTTCATAGTTTTCCCACTTTCAGATTCTACAGTTCATTTACAGTTAATGGGATCTTTGTACTCATTTTTGCTGTTTAATTTTTGATTAAATTGTTTGCAGCTTTAATTACCCTTCTCTTTATGGAAAGGTGGTCCAATAACTTGAGCAATTAGTCGTGGTACACGGGAAAAACGGCTCTACAAGAAACCTTGCATGGACCAACTGTGACGTAACGGGCGAGTTGTGGCGCCCTGAAAATATTCTAAGCTCGGCGGGCGCGGGCCGCTCGGCAGGCCGGCCACGTGGTGTTGGACATTGGCCAAAGCGAGAAAGGTCCAGCCCAAGCGCGTGGCTTGGGCTGGAGAGTGAATGCCGAGAGTGTCAAAGATGGCGGACTTTGTGAAACCATCATGGCAGACATTTCACAGTTCATATAGAAATTAATAATAGTCAGATGAATCATGATACCTAAAAAACACGTATATTACTATTATTTGCACGTCGATTCTGATGGTGTAATCAGATTTTCAATATATCTATCAGTTTAAAGTTTAGTATCTGATAGTAAATCATACAAGTAACATCCAGCAATGAATTTCCAAAATCTAAACACTTCATCCGATTTCGTCGATAGACGTATCTTTGGAAAGCTATTAGTGTAAACCTAAGTTGGTATAAATTACAGGCATGTACCTTTACGCGAAAAAACGATAGCAGCATGCTTATAAATGTATTTATTTATTTATGTCTTTGTTTATATCCGATATATACTATTCATGTAGAAATTGGTTAAATATTTACTGTGTTTTAGCAAGCACAGAGACATTGGGCTATTGGCCTACCTTTTGTTGCTATGCTTATTTAATTTGTTTATGTATTTAATAATGTGTGTTAGAGCGTGCTTATGGTCCAGCAGTAGGAATATTTATTTAAATTCAAGTTAGTTAAATGTATATCCAGTATTTAGAAAGTGTTTTTTTGTGAATGTGCGTTGGCTTGAAGATATGGCGGGAGCGCTCTAGCCAATCCCAGCTCTCATGAATGGGGAGACTGGATAAAAGAGAGAGAAGAGCATTGTTTGGAGAGAGGACAGGGCAGTACGGGACAGGACATGGGGAGTGCTGGACTTGAAGGCGCTACGGACACACGGCCGCGCGAGAGACGTGGAGAGTGTGGAGCGGTTTTCCCGTGGTCACGACAGATAGAAATACTTGAGAGTTGTCTTTCATAACTAGTAACGTGCAGTAGGAATCTATTGTTTCCCTGTTATTCAACTTACGTTTCATTTAATTGCTGGACCATCGACACCAATAAGTGTTTTGAAGAGATATACCGCATTCTCAAAAGTACTTCTACTATCGTACTCATCATTTAAAGTCGTTAAATAGTACCTGCGGATTTTATTTAATTGCAATCTTTCATTTATAAATTTCTATATTAATTCGCAATTGCCGAGTGATATTGTATACTGTAGACTCAGCATTATTTGACTTGTAATGCGGCAACTATGTATCCCAGACCCTAGACAACGAAACCAGCAAAACTTTTAATATTACTACTGTGAAAGCACACACAACCCACCTCTCTTTCGCACTCCACATTGATAAAACTGCAGATAAACACCAAAGTCTCAATGTTCATTCCACTTGGTACAAAGGAGTATGCACTAGCCCGCGTGCAACGTGCACTCCAGTAAAATGTCTTTGGATATGATGAAATCGTTACGAAATTCTTTGTTTAAAGTTTCCTATCATTATACAACGCAATATCAACAGGCTTCTTCGACAGCTGTAGATGCCGACGCCGTGTCCGAAGTCTGGAGTATGGTACGCTGATTCTCGGCGTGCGGGGTGGAGGGAAGCCCGGCAGGAACGGTAGTCGAAGCCGCAACCTCGTCATCTGGGGATGGATGCTCTGCATAAGCCATAATCTTGTTGAAACTTCCTGGAAGATTAAACCTGTGTGCCGGGCCGAGACCCGAACTCGGGACCTCGGCACACCGTTTTAATCTGCCAGAAAGTTTCATATCTGCGCACACTCCGCTGCAAAGTGAAAATCTCATTCTGGAAACTGCCCCCAGGCTGTGGCTAAGCCATATCCTTTCTTTCAGGAGTGCTAGTTCTGCAAGGTTCGCAGGAGAGCTTCTGTAAAGTTTGGAAGGTAGGAGATTAGGTACTGGCAGAAGTAAAGCTGTGGGTCGTGCTTGGGTGGCTCAGTTGGTAGAGCACTTGCCCGTGAAAGGCAAGGTCCTGAATTCGGGTCTCGGCCCGGCACACAGTTTTAATCTGCCACGAAGTTTCATATCAGCGCACACTCCGCTGCAGAGTGAAAATCTCATTCTGGAATAATCTTGTTGTTTGCTAGGGATAGAACGCACAGTCTTTAGTCACGCATTTCATCTATCAAGAGCAGTTCCGGTTCTTTGGCGATGCGTCTTTCATATCGTCTTTACTTTCTATCAGTTCACTGTGTCAGGCGTTTCAAAGTTAGTGTATCTGACGTACACACTCTTTACTCGCAATTGAAAACTTTCTTCTCTGGCTGCTGCCCGCTGGTACTAACCGCTCCACAAATACTGATTTCGAGACCGTACACTGTTTTTGACAGTCTCCCTGACCGTTAGCGAATATGCTGGATTGTTTCCTGCGGATAACTATCAGCATTTCTACACACATTCGGTCTACGTTCGTGGTACATCACCACTACTCACTCAATTGTGACTGGTCTTAAGCAAGAGACATGTACATGCGCAAAACACAACCCAGTTGGGTTTCACGAGTCTTTAAAATGTATCGACGTTTTATAAAACGTTGAACACTGTCTTGTTTCCACCACAAACCGTTTCCCTTTCACGTAGTGTGCCTTCAGTTACTACAGTTAGTGCCATAAACATGCTTTAGGGTGTACGTCTTTGTTACAGGACACACAGTTCTGTAACACGACACCTTGCCACTATAAATCATTAATGCTTTACCAATTTACATTGGTCACAGACCTTTACATTGCTTAATGCATATATGTACAGCATCTGCCTTCCATTTGCCAATTGCTGAAATACAGGTTTTCACGATCCTGGCTGCAGATACTCGCTTGACTCTACAACTCGGAATACACTAATACATATTTACATTTAAATATTCTCATTGATCTTAAGAGTGTCAGTGTATGTTCTATTAACACATACCTATATAACCTGGAACTAAGTTCCAATAAAACCCCAAATGTGGAAAGAAATTAAATAGGAAGATAACTTCGTGTATGCTGAGGTCATACACCGAGCCACCACAATTCCTGATAGTGCAATACATAGTAAGCATTATTCACACACTTACACTGAGCTAATCTTCAATTTATTTGCATCATTCTCAAACATTCACATCTCATTGAAAAACTGGAAAATACAATAAAATTGTTACAGAAACTTTACATCGAAGCAATGGCTCTTTTCCATTTTCCTCACTACTAATTACAATCACTTTAAACTTTACATCATTCCTGAAATATGACTTTAAAGTGTGTGAATCGTTTGCAAACTTACATACACAAAAAGTTTTCAGGTGTTCACCGCACAACCATCAATTTATACTGAGGCGCGAAAGAAATTGATATAGGCATGGGTATTCAAATACAGAGATATGTGAACAGGCAGAATACGGCCCTGCAATCAGCAGCACCTACATAAGACAACAAATGTCTGGCGCAGTTGTTAGATTGGTAATTGCTGCTGCAATTGAAAAAATCGTTCAACGGGACAGAAATGCAACCCTTCCTCAAAATGCTGCAGATTTCAGTTCTGGGCCATCAACAAGTGTCAATGGGCAAACCATTCAACAAAACATCATCGATATGGGCTTTCAGAACTGAAGCCCCACTCATGTATTCTTGATGACTGCCTGACACACAGTTTTACACCCCGCCTAGTCTCGTCAACACCGACATTGGACTGTTGATGACTAGAAGCATGTTGCCTGATCAGACGAGTCTCGTATAAAGCATCCTGTGTGACCAACAGCATCCATTCATGTCAGCTGTGCATTTCGACTGACTTGGCAAGTTTCAGCAGGACAATGAGAAATGATATTGAAGAAATGATACTGAAATCTGTTTTCGCAGGACAGACAATATCAGGTTAAGGTTGTGGAAAGGGGCGAAAATCAGTTACTGTCAGTTGGACAAAACTCACAAACTTTATTTTGCTAAAAACACTTCATCACACATGTCTTTAAAAGGATTCAAAACAATACGGTTGAAAGCCCGAACACAAGTCATTACAAATGCTTTAAGGAATACACACAGTTGAAGGCCTTACTTAAAAACAAAATTTTATGTAAATACTCAGCTGAAGGCCACGCACTGAACACAGAACAACTGAGGTCTTAAGGCGTGGACAGAGAAGAAAATTTTAAAAGGCTTTAAAAAAGTCTTTGCAAAAACAGACATAATGTCTTATGGGATAAGAGCAATCAGTGATTTTATAATGTTACTTAAAAACCGTCTTGATTGCAATGTGACGTAGCATGTGAAAATTGCTGGATTTGGACGGGTTACTCCTGTAACTGAAATATCAGATCTGAAGATGGTTCTGAATGAACCGAAACCGGTCATATGAATAAAAAATTTGCAATCAAGACGGTTTTTAAGTAACATTTTAAAAAAGTCAATTTTCAAATTTTAATTTGAGATGCCTGAAGGCCTTATCTTAAAACATTTCACATAAAAGTTTGGTTGAAGGCCACATACTGTACATTGAGGAACTGGAGGCTTAAGGCTTGAATAACAAAGATTTCAAATAGAGAAAAATCTCCCTTTTTTTAAAAAATAAGTTTTAAGCAAATCAGTCTTGAAACCTTAATTTAAGTCTGCTGAAAGCCTTATTTTAAAATTGAAACTAAATTAATAGACGGCTGAAGGCCTCAAAAAGTACTCGAGACTAAAGGAAAATCCCATCTAAAAACAACAGAACAATGGTGCTCAGAAATGTTCCAAGGATCGGCCTGAGGAGATAACTCTAACATAAGTCTAGGTGAGACAGGCAGCCAAGAGTACGACTAAATAATCGTATGGCAACCTGAACCAGAGATAGTTGAAGGACCGACCAACAACCTAATCAGTTCCCTTCCGCCTGACCAATGGTATGACAACGGAAAATGTCAGCGAGGACGAAGATACCAGCAGCACTACATCTTGAAAATTGGCGTCTAAATAAAGTCAACGCACAATAACCACTCAAAAATATGAACATCACCAAGGCTGTCGAACTACACGCAATGCCGGACAGTATCAACAAGGCGAGGAAAAACACACTACCAGAAAACTACGCTAATTACCAGGGCAGGCAATTGCAACGTTAATGGCCACAAGGCCGAAAATACGACTGGTGCACTTCACTAATAAGTAACTACAAATTCAATATTTAAATACCTTACAGGAAGACGGCTGCAAAATTCCGCCAACACCAACACACCATACGTTGGTGCTTGCTGGAATGGCCCAGGAAGCAACAACGGGCAATGAACGAAGAGATATCACAGCTGTTGAGGTTTCATAACAAGTAAATTGATCACTCAACTTCAGGTTCGGTGGGCGACGAACATTGTAACTCGTGCAGCTAGCACCTGACAAATCCTACCGAATGTGCATGCCGCAAGCGGTCCCAGCCCGACCTCGTGCCATGGAAACTTCATCGCTGCTCTGTCCCAACCGACCGACTGCATCCATCATGCAGACAGCGTTACAATAACTGATCAGTCAGAACCACAAGCTATGCATAGTTCCAAAGAAACACTTCCGCAAACAACTCGAACGATACAAAAACCAATCACTGAAGGACAACAAGGACGAATGACAAGTCGAAGCACACAGAGGACCCAGAAGCGGTCGGCGACTAAATACACGTCGACCGATGAGACGACCGACTGAACGACCAACCTAGGTCGTCCCCACTCAAGTCATGTCTGTCGGCAACGGTCGGGCGAGTCATGGCTGTCCGGACCTCACTGCTGCTCCGTCCCCTCTGAACTCCCGACACATGACGACACGGAAATACTAGCAGTCGCTCCGAAGGTAGTAACACAGCGCTCCTATCAGTAAGCACTGACGCTGCCACTCACGGGCAGTAAATCGAATAAGAAACGGGACGGCAGTACCGCAAATACAAAATGTCAAGTTATAAACTTTGTTTCTTGTCTCCCAAATTTTGATTTTTCTAAGTCTGCCGTCACCCCAACTGCGACAGATCTTTGCCATACTCTTTCAAGTGTTCTTCCCATGTGCACATAGCAATTAACAAGTCATCCACGTAGAGAGTAACTTTGTCTAGCAAATCTGGGACTAAAATGGTGTCGAGAGCTGTAATGAAAATCCCAGCACTTGTGTTCAACCTGAAAGGTAATACACGAACTGATAACTGTGTCCACGAAATATAAATGCAGTATATTTTCTAGATTCCTCTATTAACAGTATCTGCCAATACAAGGCTTCTGACTTGATCGTTTGGATCAGTCCTTCGAAATTCTCATGCCTGGTTCGTACAGGTATTATTATTTTAGTTGTTTCTCAATCATCTAAGACTAGGCATAATTTGCCTCCAGCCTTAGCTACTGCAACAAAAGGATTGCTACATAACGAAAGTGAAATATCTGTTATACCCCTCTCAACAATTTTGCGTATTTCCTTGGTTACAACATCCTTCTTATTCCAATGTACAGAATACCTGGCAAGGCACTATGTTTTATGAGGTATTACCTCAATGTTGTACTGACATCACTTGACTATTCCAGGCTTATCTGAAAACATTTCGACAGTCACACAGCAAGTGTTTCAGCTCATCCTGGTGCTTAGTGGTTAAGTATTCCGACTCTTATATTTTTCATTTAATTTCTTCCTCAGTATAGGCTGCAGTGCCTTTCGTACCGTCAGAGTAGTAAAGTTCCTTTTCAATGGTATCACAAATGTGCAATACCTAAGGCCCCCTACATAAAACGTTTACATTCTGTCAATATCTACTGGTCCTCACTAATGCCAAACCTACTCATTTGCCTTTATTGATCAACGTGACTTCTCAACTAGAGAGGTCAATTCGACCTTCTCTCTTTGAGAAACTTACAACTCCTAATAGAAGCGACAGAGTCCCCATATGACAACAGAGTTGCTTAACGTAGATTCCATTCCCTCGTCAATTACGACTTATATTTGATATGCAATCAATAGGTAATGTGCTTCTGTGGCTCCAGTTACCCAACAATTTTTGACTGGTAAAGTGCGTATTCTTTGCACTTGGGTTAGAACACATACAAATTTTTGAAAGGCTCGGATAATGTAATCCATGACTGTGCATTAAATGTATACTTGGTTGTGACATGAGGTAGCGTGTATTACTACCAACACAGCGCGGACTGATGGTAGTTACAGCAGAATTCATGTCTGTATGCTAAATTCATATGTGGGTATGACATGAGGCAGCGTGTATTATACAGTGTGGAGTGATAGTAGTTGAAAAACTCCACACTGATCAAGTTGTGGAACTTCCAGTATCTGTTATTACATTCAATCTACCTCTCATCATAGCCCATGCTATCTCTTTCTATGCTCTTCTAATAATTGGAAGTTGCATCCATCATTGTATCGCAGTAATTGTGATTCATGACTAATATTGTAAGTTTGCTCCTCTTGTTCTCCACAGGCAGAATTGGAGAGTGGATTGTGGCCTAATTTAGTTTTTTGATGACAGTGTACCTGGCTGATGTACATCTTCTGCTCTTCGACTTTTCTCACTCTTTGTTTGTTATGATCACTCCATAGCAGAGCCTGAGGATTCGAGGCTATGACATTGCTTGGGTTCTTAAAATTATTATTTGGAGTATTACTCTGTTCTTGGCCTTGATTAATGCTCCATGGTACCAAAAATATCCTTGTTTAGAAATCTCCTACTTAGGATTTTTGCTAGGACTATAGTTATATCTGCCCTCTTTAGGCTGAGTGACTGGTGACTGTCATTGGTGTTGTTGTAACCGATTTGTGATTTATCATTATTATTATTACCATAATCACCCTTTGTATTAACGTTTCCGTTGTATTGTGGCGAATGGTTTCCCTCGTTTCATTTTGATGGCGACATGTAGCTATTGCTGTGATCGTTATTGTATTTCAAACCTTGCTGTATGAGATTGATTGGATTTAATACTGAGAAATTGATCTGACACGTTAATTGACTTTTCTTTTAGGTGATGTAGTCTTGCCTTCAATAACCTTTTAATATCAAGGTTAGATATTCGTTCGTCCCAATCTAGTCTCATTGATGTCTTTTTCAAGATACTTTTTTAACATATCCTATTTTATACTATTGAATGAACCTGTTTCGTAAGTCTTTCTTGAATGCCAGTGGACCAAAATTTCGCATGGAATGCTTTCTCAAACATCTCCTGCGTCTAGCAAGATTAAGAGACTTGGGTAGCCAACAAGGCTGGTTCACCTTGGATGTGAGATCGTACAAAACGAATCTTTTGTCTCTCTCTCTCTCGAAGTTGTAGATAATATGAATGTATGAATTCTCCGCCCTGCGAACTTTCCGCCCCATTAGGAATCTCCGAACTCTCCGCCTCGAACCTGCGTCCATTGTGTCCTGTCCTACCTGCAGCCGGACCGTCCTAATCACCTTGCTCTACCTGTTCTCTGGACTCGGCCGAACTCCGCCCGCACAGTCCCGTCTGCCTGTTAGCATCGCTCTAGTTTTCGTAGACTTCACATCGTGACACTTGGATATTACCACCTCAGTAGTTGTGATATAGAAGTTTCAACGACAATTCGTGGTAAGCCTAGTTGCCACAATGGAGGTTATTGTTACACAATGAAGAAAACGAAGGAAGATGGGACTGTGATTTGGCGCTGTTCAAAACAGAAAGAGATGCATTGCCGAGAAAAGCTTAAAACCAAGGATTCTACAGTGTTCTTTTTACACGAGCATCAATGTGGAGCTCCGGATGACGCAAGGTTGGAAATACAGAGGACTCTGAACCAGGCAACGAATAGGGCACGAGAGAAAAATACGTCTATTTTCAAAATCTGTTCAGAGGAGCTAGGTAGCTTGCATAATCGAGGATGCGACTTTGTGACAGAAATGCCAGAGCAGCGAACAAAGTAGAGGAGATTATACAAGCAAAGGGCAAAGTCGGAGGAAAGTGAGAGGGATCCAGAAGCAAGAGAAGAGATTGAACTTAAAGCAGAGCTATTAACTATGAATCATGGCAGCAGTTTCCTGTCAAGCGACGATAAATCAAGAGACAGTATAATAGTTGTTCTGTGGAAGAGCAGGGAGAGAGGCTCTAAGAAGTCAACGGGACTTTTTATAGATGGTACGTTCAAGTGTTGTAGCAAACAGTTTTCATAGATATATACAATTCATGCAGATTTTGGAAGTAATAGAAATGAGACTAACATCTACTCAGTTCTATTTGCATTATTACCAAATAAAAGGAAAGAGACACACATGTGATATTTCAAAAATGTGGTTGAAAGTATTCCAGAATGGATCCCTGCAAGTGTGACTGTAGATTTTGAATCAGCAGCGATTTCTGCAATTATACATATGTTACCAACATTCTCAGTGCTTGGACGCTATTTCCGCATGAGAAAGTCTCTCTGGAGGAAAGTTCGGGATCTTGGACTCACTCGCAAATATAAAGAAAATGAAGAAGTGAGACAACAAATTCGTATGTGTGCTGCGCTGGCGTTTCTACGGCCTGAAGATGTATTTGATGGCTGGGTGGAGATACATTCACAAGCACCGGATGTTCCTAGGCTTTCTGACATTTTCGATTATTTTGAAGAGAGATGGCTGGAAAATGAAAAAAACTCAATCAGCCTTTGGAGCTGCTACAAACGGCTCAATAGAACAACTAACTCTATAGAGGGCTGGCGTAACAAAATTAATAATATGCTTTCCAAACCAAATCCTAAAATTTGTAATGTAACTACTTGCAAGAAAACATAACCAGAAAATTCAGTGTGCGCGTTAATGAGAACAGAGCTGAGTATGGAAGGTAAGAGCAAGAAAACAGTGTACATGAAGCGGGATTAAAGGCTGGAGAAAATATTGAAAAAGTACGAGGAGGATGGTGAGATAAGGGCTTGCTTGAAAGCTATCTACTACCTTCAAAAACCAGTCTAAATAGTATACCAGACTACGTATCTAAATAAAAAATATATGAAATGTAAATAGAAATATTTAAAAAATACAAAATCAAAAAAAACAAAAAAGATAAAAAATTGGCGAAGTTTATACGCTAATTTTAAACACGCCTAAATGACAATAGAATTACTTTTGACATTTAGACACTCCGAAGCCTGGATAAAATGCGATGGGAATCGGATTATTTTTAAAAGTGTAGGTATGTGATTTGTAACGCATCTAAACCCAAAGCGCCGCTAGTCCCGCGCCTCAGTAGTGTTTACAAATTAACAGTTAAAATTAAGCTACACTACATATGTGTGAACATAATGCCACTTAATATTTCGTATATTTAAGAAGTGGACTTTTATGAAATATATCTATTGACAATGACTGCTGTCTGGTGCTGTGAAAGATCCGAACCTTCTTTATGTACTGAAACATTCTTAAGTGTCTGTGAAGTGTTATTTTGTTCTATCTACTGTCTATTTGTTGTTTATCGAGGTTAGTGCAGTGACTGTCCTGGACTCAATCATCTGGCCGTCCATTGTCTACTGTATTTGGTTTTCCTTGTTTAAGCAAATATTGTGAAGGTTCCTTAAATAGGAAATAGGTCATGGTAGGTTCCTCCTCTCTGTCTCCACCCCCCTCGCCAGCCCCACCTCTCCCGTAACCAACAATCCGATTGAAATCTAAATCTGTAATGACCACAACTGTGGACGTGACATAAAACACCAAACACACAATTGGTTTTCTCTAGGTTGTAATGATGAATGATCATATAGTGAGCGAAAATTAACCATATCTCTGGAATGTAAACTTGCTGTTTGTGAGTTCCCATTTACTTTAGAAAGATGCACACTAATGATGCTAAGATGAGACTCCTAAGCTATTTAAATATTAAGTCATTGAATGACTTGACGATATTTGCCGTGATCAATTTCGAGCTCACACAGAGCTGTATTAATTTCTTATTTTGTTACCTACACGTCGAATATTATGTTCTGCTTCAGACTGACTTTTACCCAGTGGTATTTTTGGAACCCAAAGCGGACTTCTGTCAACCTCACCAATTACTATCGTCACTAAATCATTTATTTATTTACTAATTCCGATAGGACAGTTCTTTCATTTAAGGTGCTGTCTAGGTAAGGTATTTCAGTTTACAGTTAGACTTTTCCTAAGGTTTTAAGGTTTAAGAATTCAACCACACTTGGAAACTCTTAAATTTATATGCATTGTTCAAACCGTAACTGTGGTAAAGAGACTACAACAAGAATAGTACAAACTGTGATTTTTAGTTTAATGAGCTATCCAAGTTCTAAAAACATTCTCACGCTGTGGCTGATATAGAAGGAGTCAGACGTTAACTGTTTGTTAACGCTTTTTCTATCTCATTGTCTGTTAAAAAAACGAATGAGTAATGTTTGTTTTTAAACATTTTGCCACTTACTACTTTGATGATTCAACTGTTAGATTTCCAAGACAGTCAGATGTCAGAAAAGAAAATATTACTACTACTTTCACTGGATTCTTCTTCATTTGCTCTTTCTTCAACTAACAGACTGTCTTCTATTGCAGACAGTTAGTGCAAGATTTTCTGCGTTTTCTTTAAGTCCTTCAGTTTTATCAAGAACCACCTCCTTAATACGGTCTTAATTTTTGTTAGTCTCGTCATTTTTTTGATCATCTACAAATGCACTCTTGAACTATAATATTTTTGCGCCTTCTTTCATGTCTTTTGGGTATAGTGCATCTCTGACGTAAATTTAACAAATTTCAGCATTGAACCAGCCAACAAACGGCCCTTCAAAAATCTGATCGCAATTTCCTTGTTTATTAATTTCTTACTTACTTTTGTGCTCCAATTGGGCAACGTCGCTGTGTATGTGTTCTAAACCAAATTTCTGCATAAATTAATAAAATCTTTGTTTTTTTCTTTTTTTTTACGTATCCTTTGATGCCTCTGAACATGTCCTACCAACCGATCCCTTCTTCTAGTGAAGTTGTGCCACAAATTCCACTTTTCCTCATTAGTTATGTGATCTACCCATTTAATCTTCAGCATTCTTCTGTACTACCACATTTCGAAATGATCTATTCTCTTTTTGTCTAAACTACTGTTTTTCGTCCGTGTTTCACTTCCAGAAAAGACTTCTTGACACTTAAATCTATACTCGATCTTAACAAACTTCTCTTCTTCAGAAACGCTTTCCTTGTCATTGTCAGTCTACATTTTTTATCCCGTCTACTTCGAACATCACCAGTTATTTTGCTCTCCAAACAGCAAAACTCATCTACTGTATTAAGTGTCTCATTTCCTAATATAATTCCTCCACCATCACCTGATTTAATTCGACTACATTCCATTGTTCTCATTTAGCGTTTGTTGATGTTCATCTTATATCCTCCTTTCGAGACAGTGTCCATTCCGTTCAACTGCTCTTGCAGGTCCTTTGCTGTCTCTGAGAGAATTACAATGTCACTGGCGAACCTCAAAGTTTCTATTTCTTCTCCATGGATTTTAATTTCTAGTCCGAATTTTTCTTTTGTTTCCTTATTGCTTGCTCAATATACAGATTGAATAACTGCATCCCTTTCATGCCCCTCGACTCTCATAACTGCCATCTGCTTTCTTTACAAATTGTAAATAGCCTTTCGCTCCCTGTATTTTACCTCTGCCATCTTCAGAATTTGAATGAGAGTATTCTAGTCAACGTTGCCAAAAGCTTTCTCTAAGTCTAAAAATGCTAGAAACGTAGGTTTGCCTTTCCTTAATCTTTCTTCTAAGATAAGTCGTAAGGTCAGTATTGCCTCACGTGTTCCAGTATTTCTATGGAATCCAAACTGATCTTCCCCGAGGTGGGCTTCTACTAGCTTTTCCATTCGTCACTAAAGAATTCGTGCTAGTATTTTGCATCCGTGACTTATTAAATTGATTGTTCGGTAATTTTTACATCTGTTAGCACCTCCTTTCTTTGGGATTGGAATTATTATATTCTTCTTGATGTCTGATAGTATTTCGCCTGTCTAACATATCTTGCTCACCAGATGGTATAGTTTTGTCAGGGCTGGCTCTCCCTAGGCCGTCAGTAGTTCCTATGGAATATTGTCTACTCCTGGCACCTTGTTTTGACTTAAGTGTTTCAGTGCTCTATCAAATTCTTCACACAGTATCATATCTCCCATTTCATCTTCATCTACGACCTCTTCCATTTCCATAATATTGCCCTCAAGTACATAGCCCTTGAATAGACCCTCTATACACGCCTTCCATCTTTCTGTCTTCCCTTCTTATCTGAGAACTGGCTTTCCATCTGAGCTCTCTTTATATTCACAGAAGTGGTTCGCTTTTCTCCAAAGGTCTCTCCTTTAGGCAGTATCTACCTCACCCCTAGTGATATACGCCTCTACGTCCTTACATTGTCCTCTAGGCATCCCTGCTGAGCCTATTTACACTTTCTGTCGATCTCATTTTTGAGACGTTTATATTTCTTTTTGCTGCTTCATTTACGGCATTTTCATATTTTCTGGTTTCATCAATTAAATTCAATAACTCTTCTGTAAGCCATGGATTTCTAATAGCCCTCGTCGTTTTACCTACTTGTTCCTCTGCTGTCTTCACTATTTTATCTCTTAATGCTACCCATTCTTCTTCTATTGTATTTCTTCTCTCCGTTCTTGTTAATCGTTCCTTATTGCTGTCTCTGAAACTCTGTACAACCTCAGTTTCCTTCAGATTATCCAGGTCCCATCTCCTTAAATTCTCACCTTTTTACAGTTTCTTCACTTTTAATCTACAGCTCGTGATCAATAGATTGTGGTCAGAGTCAACATCTGTCCCTGAAACTGTCATACAATTTAAAACCTGGTTCCTAAATCTCTGTCTAACCATTATATAATCTATCTGAAACCTTCCAATGCCTCCAGACCTCTTCCACATATACAACCTTTTTTAATTATTCTTAAACCAAGTGTTAGTTAAGATTAAGTTATGATCTGTGTAAAATTCTACCAGGTGGCTTCGTGTTTCATTCCTTACACCCATTCCATATTCACTTACTACTTTTCCTTCTCTTCCTTTCCCTACTATCGATTTCCAGTCCTCCATGACTATTAAATTTTCGGCTCCCTTCACTATCTAAATAATCTCTTTTATCTCATTATACATATCTTCAATCTCATCGTCATCTGCGGAGCCAGCTTGCATTTTAACTTGTACTACTGTGTTTGACATGCGGTTCGTGTCTATCTTGGCTGTAATAAAGCGTTCACTTCATTATGCTGTTCGTAGTTTTTTTTCGTTATTAAACCAACTCCTGCACTACCTCTATTTGATATTACAGCCCTGTATTCACCTGACCAGAAATTTTGTTCCTCCTACCACCGAACTTCACTAATTCCCACTATACCTAATTTTTACCTATCCATTTCCCTTTTTAAATTTTCTAACCTACCTACCTGATTAAGGGATCTGACATTTCATTTTCCGATACGTAGAACGCCAGTTTTGTTTCTCCTGATAACGACGTCCTCCTGAGTAGCTCCCGCTCGGAGATCCGAATGGGGACTATTTTACCTCCGGAATATTTTACCCAAGAGGACGTCATCATCATTTAAGCACACAGTTAAGCTGCATGCTCTCGGGAAAAATTACGGCCGTAGTTTCCCCTTGCTTTCAGCCGTTCGCAGCACCAGCACAGCAAGGCCGTTTTGGTTATGTTACAAGGCCAGATCAGTCAATCACCCAGACTGTTGCCCCTGCAACTACTGAAAAAGCTGATGCCCCTCTTCAGGAACCACACGTTTGTCTGGCCTCTCAACAGATACCCCTCCGTTGTGGTTGCACCTACGGTACGGCTATCTGCATCGCTGAGGCACGCAAGCCTCCCCACCAACCGCGAGGTCCACGGTTCATGGGGGAGCAATTAGAACTACATATTTTTATTTTGCATACGTTGTAATAAATACAGAATTATGTTATTAAATATTTTAGCTCAAAACAATTTTATCAGTTTATTATAAATCTTGATTTAACATGGGGTTTTCTGGTGAGTTGTTGGTTTAGTTCAAGCATCAGCCTGTCTTCCTCTCAGCACAGCAAGAACACTTATTACCAAGTATCGAACAACATTCTCGTGACCACCGTGATCAGGAAACACAATGAATCCAGTCGTCTTTTTTATTAGTTTCGTAATAGATTTCACCACACTAAAAACATCCATCTTCATCCCATTCATCAAAGTTTCTTTCGTAATCTTCTACTATTCCTGAAATATTGTAGGTTTCTGCATCCCATGAACATCGTAATCTGTTTGCAGTACTGTTTTTTTTATCATTCTCTGCCTGTTTTCCTTTTCACTAGTATTTTCTTTTGGTGATGTTTTTTGTTGTTCTTTTCCGTTTCCTTCCTGTTCTTATCTCTCTTTTGCATCACAGTTTTAATATTTTCAGGAGGTTTTAACACTTTGGATACGGTTGTAGTCTTCCTCTTATTTTATCAATAGAAGGAATAGCTGAAATTTCTTCGCAGGAGTTTTCCCTGTGTTGGCTTATAGCAGTAATCAGTTTGGAGGAGGTAATTTGGAAGCTTTAGATTTTGTGGAAGTGGAGTCCTAAGTTGATGAATCAGGGAAGGAATTTGAATTGTACTGCTCTTTTGTTGTGGTTGGAATCACTAGTTCTTCTGATGAGCTTTGGAGTGGTTGGTTGGCACATGTGTGATCTTCTTCTCTTCCATTCGTTAGCACAATCTTCCAATAAGTAAGCATAGTGTGGGGCTGTGGCCATATTCAGCGAGACTGTTACTCATGCCTTGAAGTTTAATGTCATTGTGGTCCATCTCTACCATCGGCTGGGAGAGATGGACTACCCTGGCGTCTATCTACAGGTAACTAACACCGTTGTCATTTTAGATTAGTTTCATGTCTACGCATCAGTCAAGCCCACAATAACAAACCTGCATCGATATCATGCGAACTAAGCCTTCATATTAACGTTATGTAAGTACATGATAAAACATTTCTGCTTACCATAATAGAGAGCGTTATTTTTCTCCAAAACCAACACTAAAGTAACGACAACAGGTTTGCGCAGAGTTTTTTTTAAAAAAAAAGAGCTCCCCAGGAGTTGTGGAAGCCGCCCTCTAACGGCGCATTTTCGAAATACGCCACTGGTCCGTCTCATCCAGTGGTCTAGCTCTCCCGGACTTAGCCTAAATAATGTTAAGGAGGAACACTGAAGGGGGACTAGCTTTTGTGTTGTAGGACTGTAGTGTAACGTTTTAAAGGTCGACCGCTGAAGATGCAAACTCAGCCCACCATTACTAAACATTCACAAACCTGACGACAGTAGTCGACATTCTGCAAATTGTGCGGAGCTACGCTTCCGTAAGAACGGACCCAGTAGAGTCGCTGCTTCACGGAGCGTGGACCACGGGGAATTTCCGACACGGAAGAGCGCCTCACAAAACGAATGCGACACCGTCCAGAAGTTATTTTGCGGACCTGCATCATCTTACTGCTCTCGTGTCTCGGGTATCTCATCTCATCTTAGAAACACTGACTAACGGGATCCACTCGAAGATTAGGTTGTACTCAGAGATTAATATTTTATTTTCTTGTCAGAAATATAGACATCTGAAATACATTTTTAATGGACTATGATCATTGCTTTTTCTTTTTGTACGTCACTCTTGCCTTTCCTTAATTTAGCAGCTGTTTTCTGTTATTGTCATTGTAAAAATTACTCAAGAAGAGCGTGCCTTCAGTACGGAGAAACCAATTAAAAAATAATAAAAGTCCGGGACTCAACAAGTGTGCTCCGGCTACTTAACCTAATGTGTACCAACACGAACTCATTTTAAGTATTGAGGAAAAGGAACAGCAGTGGGAAATGTCTGGAATTTCCTTAGCTGATTACGTATGGAAATTGCTTTTAAATGAAACGAATTATGCGAAGGATCTTAAAGAAAACTTACTCCACTCTTTGGTGAGTCTACGTGGGAGTAAAAGCAAAAGTACTGGATTTTGTGATTTCTAGTCGGTGTTTACTTTAACAACATTGATGTTAAACGGAGCCATCGAGCCATGTAGCCAATGTTAAGAGCTGTATTTACGGAGAAAGGAGGGTAGTACAAGGCACTTGTTTGCGAGGCTTAATGACTAACACACTTTATTTTACAAGGCAAACCAGTGGACTCAATGTACATGTGATGCTCGGATTACAACAGATAGATCTGAATATTGGCTACGTGGTTGACGTATATTGGCTGAAAATGAGCGATTTAGACGAGGTCTAGAGCGTCACCAAATCTTGCATAGACAACAAGATGCAGCTTTAAAATGTGGTTACTAGCTGTTTAGTGAAGTAGATGTAAGGTAATAAGGATATAAATTTAACTCTCTGCAGAATCAGGAAGTGAACAAACTCAGCTGGAAATAGCACTGTTATCAATGGAGGACGATTCTTCCCCCCCCCCCCCCCCCCCCCCATATTTAGGGGACGAAGCCCAGAGAGAAGTATCGCCCTAAGGAGTAAATGGTACTTCCTAAGAGTAATCCTGAGCTTCAACGTTTACAACAGGTCGTGTAAAAGCGTGGAAACATCCCGATGAGCTCTCTCTCTCTCTCATATATATATATTAAATTTCTGACAAGACGCTTAGGGAATAACAGGTGGCGGGTGGTTGGTAATAGACATGTATAAAAAATTTTTAGGTATAAATGAACACGATATTAAGTACATCTAGTAGACGATGTATTTTATAGAACAAACCATAAACAGTACGAAACATGTTTGTAAATTGTCTAAAGTATTTTTTAGTTCTGTGTTTACTGTAAGAAATAGATGTTCATTTGGGAAATATGCACATAACTGTTAGGGTAGTTTAGATTAAGGGGAAGGGAAGTCAAATGAAAACGAGACAGATGGAAAAAAGCAGATGAACTGTTTTGAACTAGTAGGAAGCCAGGATCTGGGAGTAGTAAGGCGCTGAGCGAAAATAAAATAACGTTTGAAAAAAATTATCTATTGATTTATGACAGACGGCAGTCTTTGAATTACAAAAGTAAATAATATTCTTACGCCGCAGAGGCCAAGTTTTAAAACAAATCGTTAAATCCTGAAAAGTACCCAAAACTTTTCTTAAATAGCTGACACAGGAAATAACATACACTCATCCGTGAAGCACACAGAATACAGAATAGAAAGTAATCATCGAAAGCAGAAAACTAGAAATAATTGCATCAACAAAATGTCAATCAATAGATAACAAACTAGTATTACAGAAAATTTTAAAACTTTACAGCAAAGGCTGCGAAGCAGCCACAGTGAATTTCTATTTCACTAATATGCATAATCATACAATGCAGAAAATCTGGGACACTGTACATGCCTGTGAAGCAGTCTGGGGTCGTTATCAAGCGCTTTTCGAGCGACGAAATCCCAGGCAAGCGAGTGGCCTCAGGCACACAAATTAAGTAAATAAAGTAATGGTTCGATTTCGGCCGACCTCCCACACATTTGCTCGACATGCTTAAAACACTGAGTAAAAATCAAATTTATTCTGTAAGTGAATGACAGTTTGTACTTTGATCCCCCAGCTACAATTGAAACATGAGGGTGTACAACTGAATCCATTTGCGCTACTAGTACCAAAAATAAAAAAATTAAGAAACTTGCACATAAAAGGCATTGAAATTAGGAAGTAGCAGACACTGAAACTTTAATTTAGGACAGTATTTGTTTTAGTTTCCATGGTGCTGTCCCTCATAAAGGAATCCGTTGAACACGGCCAGTAGAGCGACCTAAATCAGTTTATTGTCAAAGTGACAAACGACTCAGAAATTTCTGCACGAAGGAGGTATTGTCCCACGATTCATGAGCAACATATAACGCCCACAAGAACAACTGCTCGCTCTCGTTGCTGTATTAGGCCAAAGCGAATCATGGACAGAGCGTGAAACCATGTCCACCAGCTACAGCAGCAGGTACACCACCAAAGTTCAACTCTAGAATCTGTCTCGGTGCCAGACAGGCAATTGCAGTTTCTAAGTAGGCAAAAGTTCTGCCAGAGATGTAAACCATGGTAACGGCCAAACCCCAGCCACTAACGTGTGAGCTGTGCGGGAGCTTAAATTCCTTCTCTAACTGCCAAGGCGCCACCACACGTGACGCTAGGGAAACGGTAACTAAGCAACGCTAGGCAATGGTTTTCCACTAGTACAGGAATCGACACAACCCTGCGCATGGCTTACGTTTATCACTTCAAAACTAAACTACATAACTGTTAATGCATGTATTCTACTATGAGGCAAGATTGTGTGAGAAAGTTGATAGTTCAGCCTGCATTTGCTATGGCATCCCTAGACCGTTTGCAACAAACAGTAATATTAATATATAGGATCTATATCCAATATGATATCAAATATGTGTGGGTTCCCTCTCCCCTACTCTCCCCTTCCCCTGAGCGGTGTTTTCCTCCCTCCTACGCCCCTCCCTTTCCCGTGCACCCCTTCTGCATCTCTTGCGCTCCCTTCTGACTAGCCTTCCCTCTCCATCTCCCATCCCGCCCGCCTCCTGCCCCTTGCCGCACCCAGAGATCCCCTTTGGTTTTCCTCCCATCCTCTCCACCCCCACCCCCCTCTCCCGCTGCCCATTCGCCCCTCTCTGACCACTCTTCTCAGGCCTCTCTTCCCTCGGCAGGTCCCTCCCGGCAATTTCTACTCTTTGTCGTGTTGTGCTCCGTCTCCTACAGTAGTTTTAGCGTCATCGTTCTGGTGTGTATTAATACCGTGGCCAGCCTCTAACTTGTACATGTGACTTCAGTGTATTTTATGTGCTACGAAAATAGCCAACTGTGCTTTTTATCTTTATGTGGACATTTTTAACTCTCCCATAATGAATGTCTCCGTGTGCGTGTATATTTTAACCCCCACTGTCTACGCGTATGTTCTTATGTCCCCATTTATCGCCTTTTACAGCTATCGTTTTTATCTTTGTATTAAACGTATAACTCGGCTGAAGAGCATGGGGCAGGGGAATGAAGACACAATAAGGGGGAAAAATGTGTAATTAACTGGGCAATCGGGAGTTAACGAAAACGGGAAGTACCGGGCCCACAAATCAACTCGTTATTATTTCATGCAAATAAGTTAAAATTTAACTTAAAATCAAAGAAATAAATACTGCAATTTAAATATTAAGGCTACATGCTTTTAATAATAATAATTATTATTATTATTATAATTATAAAAGGACCAGCTATGCAAAAGTTCACGTGAAGTTTGCAATTTAAATCTTATGGGGACAGTTTAGAAACGCGTGACTACAAGGTTATTCTTTTCAGACTACTGCAGTATTCATCTCGCGTAAGGTGTCGGCGCTGCATGAATGCAAGAGGTGCCTTGAGATGGTAATTTTTAAAGAAACAGTGGGATGGCGTATCCACCATATCGGTCCAGGGTGAAGCAGATGAACCAGACTGCAAGCAACGTGAAGCGGCAGTCCATACAACCTGATGTATTGCGGTGTCACTAACCAAAGATCGGACGGCCACAAAGTTGCCACTTTCCACAGCTGGAGGCCAGCGCTAGCTCGTGGACGCGACGGAGACAGACCCCTATCAACCCCTTCGACACGCCCTACATACCATTCGTCCAACAGCCATTTTCCTGTGGCGCACGGATGCGGCTTTCGCGGACCAACTTGGGTCAAACAGCGCCACACAACTCTCTCATAGTAATCCGATGCCATAAACGACTCAGCTCTAACCGTGCTCCCCATTACAGACCAACTGTCTTCAAACCACGAGACACCACACAGCCAGGTACTTCTTCCTAGGCAGACTTCGAGCAAAAATGTTTAGTGTACAAATAGTAAATCGATAGCAAACTCGACCCAGTGGCGCTAGACAAGACCCAAGCGAAGTAAAATATGGCGCCCCAGCTCACGTACGATTGTCTCGATGCACAATTTCAGGTCTAAGATGTAGGAGACAAAATAATGGTATCATCAAAGACAATGCATCTATTCATGCCAGCACACTATATAATATTATGTCACACCAGGCCCCCCACCTCTCAAGAGATATCAAGCTAATACAGTGCGTCATCACCTATAACCTCAATAATGGCTTCAATTCGGTGAGACAGATAGTCCACAAGTCCCTTTAGGTGTGTCATGTCCAGCTAAAACTGGGTCTCGTAGAAGCAAATTGCTGGAACGTTGATTATTATCTTTCATTCGCTGCTTCAAATGGTGCCAAAAATTTTTTTTTAGGTATAAGATCAGGTGATTTAGCAGGCTAGTTGAGATGTGACAGGGTAACTCAATGCTCGATAAACCAGGAAAGTACGCGTTGCACCTCTGTGAACAAGACAGTCGTCATCTTGGAAGACGAAAGTGTCCACAGGATAATTATCATGAAAGTGTACAAGAAAGGGAACACTGGATCACCGAGAATGTTGAAATAAGCATCATGGACCATGTTCGTGGTAACACCCAGGAGTGTGCCGAAGTGATGGAACGGTAAGCACCCCCCACAATATCACCGTCACCTCACACTCTCCACACACTGCGTGTTGAACGACACATTGGCGCCGTCGGTGCACTCGCTGCATCATTCTAAAAGAGGCAAAGCGGCGACTCGACGGAACGCACCACACTTCTCGAACAACAGCCCATTCCCTGTGTTGTTTGGCCCACTAAAGAATGGCATTTTTATGTGCCATTATAAGCAATGGTCTTTTGCGAGGAAGTCGATTCCAGAAGTTCATTGTGTACAGTCCCCTTCGTAATGTTCGTTCGGAAATTGTCTGAAGTGGACCAGCATCGCGGCGTGAAATATTGCAGCCGTCTTTCTCTGTTTGTTATTCATTCTTGAATTTAGTGCTATCCTTATTAGTGAAGTGCAACCAGCGGTATTTTCTGCCTTGTGGCCGATAACACTCCAGTTACCTGTCCTGGAGGTTAGCGTACTTTTCCGGCAGTATACTTTTCCTCATCGTGTTGTTACTGTCTGACACGGCGTGTGGTTCGACAGCTTCTTGTATTTACTGTGCACATTTTTTGGGAGGTCTACCTTGGTACTAGTGTTTCCTTCGGCCTTGGGTGTTTTCTGAAGACGTAGTGCTGTCTGTCTCTTGGCCCTTGCCCAAAAAAATATTCTATCATTGTACCGGTGATAGGACTGGTTAGACGGTCGGTCGGCGCTTAAGCTGCCCCTAGTTTGAGTTGCCATCCTGTTACGTCAGTACAACTCTTTGCTGCCTGTCTCACCTTACCTTATGTTTGAGTTACCTTCACAGGCCGACCCTTGGAACACTTGGTGAGAACGGCTTGTCCTGATTCCTTAGATTGTGATGTTTGTTTTAAGGATATTTGTAATTTTCTAATTATTGTTGATGTGGCCTTCAGGCTAGCAATAATTTCACTTCTTTGGTGATAAGGCCTTCAGCAGTGTTGCAGTATTTTTTTTAAGTGAACTTGTTTTAAAAGCAAAGTATTTGTTGAAATGTGTGCTATTTGGAATTGTTCTTCTGACTTCTAATTCAAGCCTTCAGCCGTTCGTTATTTGAAGTTGTGTGTGGCCTTCAGCCGAGCAGTAATTTCAATTCTTTGGTGATAAGGCCTTTAGCCGTGTTAGAGTAAGTTTTTTTTACAGCAAACTTGTTTTAAAAGAAAGGTATTTGTTGAGATGTGTGCTATTCGGAATCGTTTTCCTGACTTCTAATTCAGGCCTTCAGCAGTTTGTTATTTGAAATTGTTTGTGGCCTTCAGCCGAGTGATAATTTCACTTGTTTTATAATAAGGCCTTCAGCCGCGTTACAGTTTGTCTTAAAACGAAATATTTATCTTAATATGTGCTATTTGGAATTGTGCTTCTGACTTCTAATTCAGGCCTTCAGCCGTTTTTTGTCTGAGGTTATTGTTGGTGGCCTTCGGCCCTAAAATTGTGGAATTTTTTTGTGATAAGGCCTTCAGTCATCATACAGTCAATTGCATTTTTAAGAGATTGTTTTAAAATTTTAATTTCTTTAAAAAAAGTTTACGTATTTGTCGTGCAACCGAGAGTAACTGATTACGGCTCCATCCACAACGTAACATTGTCCTGCCCCATCCTGAGAAACCAGTTCTCATAAATACAATCCATTCATATTTTGGATCTGGAGCTCTCGCTCTTTCTTTCCGTATTTGCATATAAATTATAAGAAATGGGTTTCGCCTTTTTGCAGGCACACTGATTTTTCTTTTTACCCTAGCATGTTCCAGCACCTCTGTGCCATCGTCAGTGGGTTTTTTGTTTACTGAAAAGCTGTAACAAATGAAAATATTTTAGGTTATATAATTCACTCTCATATATCTGTTACGTCAAACGGCGAGCTTACGATTGTGTAGTTATTATCATATACCATGTACAATTTGTTCGTATGTGAATAAAACTAGTCTAAACATTGCGACATGCGCAGTATCTCGACACTTTGCCATTAGAAGATGGGTATTAACCATTGTCGAAACGTCGTGATATCTTCAACCTGCCTCCCGGCTGAGAGTCGGAGAGCTGTGTACGCAGGGAAAAGTCCACTTTCACAAAACATCTTTAATCTACTACTGCACGATATTCATTCTTCATGTTCCACTAGGTGGACAACGAGCAACCCGCGGACTGGATCCGGCCGGCAGTTGGTTTCAATCGGGCAAGCGGCAGAAATTAGTGGGAGAGAGAGCAAAGCGCTTGCATTATATTTATTTAGTACTACAAAAACAACCCACGCCAGTGCGATGACTCATCTTAAGAACTTTTGATCAACATTTAAAAATGCTTGCTAATAGTGTTTGTGGATATTAAAACGTTGCATTTCCAACACCTGAATGAGCTTTCTGCAGCCAAAAATCGCAGTGTTACTCCCAATTGCTTGTCGACTGGAAGTGCCTAGCTGATTACTGTATTTCTTTCTACCCCTTCTCATATTAACATTAGTCAAAAATTCTTTTTCGTCTTCGACGGTCATGTGCGCTAGTTACCTTCGAGATTGGACATAGTGAGTTCTTGCGAGTCAAGAATGCCCTTGAGATGACGAGGACCCTACTATCAACCCCTCATTGAGTTTGGACGGGATCGTGTAATAGAGCTATGAGGAGCTGCATGTTTCTTCCGTGATACCGCACAAAGACTGGGCAGGAATGTGACCATTGTACATGACTGCTGGCAGCGGTGGGCAGGAGAATGTACACTCACAGGGAGAGCGGGCTCCGGCAGAGAGGGATGGCTGTAATGTTCGGCGAATGTCTCAAGCTCTTCGTACTGCATCTGCAGCGGCAATTTGAGCAGCAGTTGGCACAACAGTGACACAAAGAACTGTTACAAATCGGTTACCGTAACCTACGGCTACTTGAGCCTTAAATTTCAATTCCTCCTAATGCCTTAAGATATCAGGCATAATGGATAAAATTTTGTACATCAGTTACGCTTTTTCCAAAACTACAGAATATTGCTAATTAAAGAATCCTCACAAATTACTTATTTTCCCCGTATCAACTTATTTTAAGATTAATTTATTTTGGGGTTGTGTTAGACTTACAGTTGGGTTGCTTCAGTCTAATCCTTATTCCTAGTGATTTACTGAAAAGTAATAAGCTTGGAAACAAGAATGAAATTTCTTGTAACATATACGTCTCCGTATTAGAAAATTACAGGAACAGTGATACTTTCCTTTAAAAGTTCATTCAGCAGCATAAAAAGCAGCCAACCGGGGGGACCGGGCGGTTCTAGGCGCTACAGTCTGCAACCACGCGACCGCTACGGTCGCAGGTTCGAATCCTGCCTCGGGCATGGATGTATGTGATGTCCTTAGGTTGTTTAGGTTTAAGTTGTTCTAGGGGACTGATGGCCTCAGAAGTTAAGTCCCATAGTGCTCAGAGCCATTTGAACCATTTTGAGCATAAAAAGCAACAAGTAAGAAAACATGCACATTTCTTGTAAATGATTTAGAGATAATATTGATAAATAATCTCAACGTGTGTTTTTAAGTTCAAATGTAGAGTAATGCACCTCACAAAAATATTTACAGGAACGCTGACAAAATTTGCAAGCGTTCGAGGACTTATTTGTTTTGTCCCAAAGTGACTGTAAATAGGGCTCTGTTTACAAGTTTCAGAGGCTTGATTTTCGCAACCATTTTTTCCAATTTGTCGAATAGAATATCCTGTAATGTTGGCCATTTCCAGGCTTTGTTGGTGGGCTCCATACACTCGGCTAGGGCACCATTATCTTAGATCTTAAGAACCCGTCCTGTTTAAATAGTATCTTTCCAGTTCACACAAACAAAGTTTCCTACATTCAAGCTTGCTTTGTCCAAATTAGTTTAGGTGGCCGTTTTCAAGAAGTTGATAAAATCACTTCCTTGTTGCTTTCAGAAACAAGCGATGTATCAATAAACCTTAATGGCCAGTCTCATATACATTCTTTGTCGCTGTTGTTAGGAGAAAAATCACTATTGTCTTCAAGAGTGCAGGATAAAGGTGTCACCCTTCGTCATCTAAGTTGAACTCACTCAACATTCTCTTTTGGTCTTTCTTTCTATCTGCTTTCTGAAATTCAGAAGCCTTAAATTTGTTCTTATTATTTGATGTTGGTGACTTAGATCGAGAAGGATCTTTGACATTACACTCATACTCTTGTTGATTGGTCACACAAATACTCTGTCCAGATGGAACCTGCCACTTTCTCTTTATAGTGGAACGAAATTTGACAAACTCTTCGTGCTTATGAAGTAGCCTCTCCAGAAATGTTTCCCCTTCCATAACTAAGTTTAAAGGTCTATGTTGATTTGGCCATCTCTTAAGAATCCTTGTCAAGAGAGTATATTTCTGCTTTCTTGAAACCAGGTACCTAATTCTGAGCATTATTCGTTTCCATTTCTTCCAAAACAGTTTTTAACAACATCGGGAATTAGGATTTGGGTAGCGTACCAAGTTGTTTGCCTGCACCAGTCTCTTTTCATTTGCCAAGAATATCTATTCATTTCAGATTTAGAAGTCAAAAGTAAACAATATCTAAAGGCTGAGGCAAATGGGTAGAGTTTGCTGGCAATTAAACATAATGAACGTTGTTTCCTCCGCAATATTACATTGAGACTTACCAGGTATGGAAGTATAAAACCGGAATTTGGTTGCAATAATTAGATGTCTGCTAAACTGATAAACAATAGTTTATTCAAAATAGTCTCCATTGCTATTTATACATTTCTCCCACCTCTCCGGCAGGCTATGAAAGCAATGGCAAAAAAAAAGGAAAGAAAAAGTCCTTCTTTTGAAGCGAACCATTCAGCGAGCCATTTACATACATTTTCATACGAATTGAAGAGTTATTCGGCGAGAGCGTGTCCCAGTGATGCAAATAGATGATAGTGGGATTAAGCCGAGTCTGGAGAATGAGCCGCATGCTCTAGTATTTCACGACTTAACGCCACGATCGTTTCCTTGACCGGTTTTGGTTCAAATGGCTCTAAGCAATATGGGACTTCTGAGGTCATCAGTCCTCTAGAACTTAGAATTACATAAACCTAACTTACCTAAGGACATCACACACATACATACCGTAGCGGTCTCGCGGTTCCAGGCTGTAGCGCCTGGAACCGCTCTGCCACACGGGCCGACCCTGACCGGTTTTGCTGTGTGTGATGGGGCGTTATCATGGAGCGATATGACTTTTTGTTGACTTTTTCCATACCCCCGCCGTTTTTCACGTAATGCTCGATTTAAATCAATCATTTGCTGTTGGTAGCGATCAGTGTTAACGGTTTCGCCGGATTTTAGCAGTCATAGATGACATCCTTCTGATCCCACCAAACACAGAGCATTGTCTTCTTTCCAAACCGATTCGGACTTGCAGTGGATGTCGATAGTTAGCCTGGATTCACCCATGATTTACGACGCTTATAATTATCAAAATATATCCGTTTTTCAGCTCCTGTCACTATTCGATAGAGAAACGACTTTCTTTTGTATCTGGCTAGCAGAATTTCACAAGTGGTCTCTCAATTTGCTTGCTGTCTTTCGTTAAGTTTATGCGGAACCCATTTTCCCATTTTCTGCACTTTTCCCATAGCTTTCAACCGAAAAGCGTCTGCGTCACATCCAATTGTTCCGTGATGGTTTCAAGGGCTCGTCGTTTCTCAAGTCAAAATCACTACTCTAAACACTGTGTTTTCCCAAGAGCATGCTCACCGAAAGCGTTGACAAGCATTCGATGCGTTTCTGCAGAAGTTTTGTTCAAATGATAACAGAAAACCAATGCTGTCCACAGATAGTAGTTCGTAGGCACAAAACTCGACATGTTTACGGGTTTGAAGCAGATACCGATGTACCGAAGCTGGGTGACTGTGTGTTGACATTCATCGTCAGCCGTTACAGGGAGCAGACAGCGCTGCAGACGCGGTCTCATGGGCCCTACGCTGACGGCTGCGCACCATCTACAGGGTGTTACAAAAAGGTACAGCTAAACTTTCAGGAAACATTCTTCACACACTAAGAAAGAAAATATGCCATGTGGACATGTGTCCGCAAACGCTTACTTTCCATGTTATTGCACATTATTGTGAAAATTTGCAATTTGATCACGTTGGAATGAAGCCTCATCCGTAAAGAGAACATTTGCACTGAAATGAGGATTGACACATTGTTGGATGAACCATTCGCAGAAGTGTACCCGTGGAGCCCAATCAGCTGCTGATAGTGCCTGCACACGCTATACATGGTACGGAAACAACTGGTTCTCCCGTAGCACTCTCCATACAGTGACGTGGTCAACGTTACCTTGTACAGCAGCAACTTCTCTGACACGGACATTAGGGTTATCGTCAACTCCACGAAAAATTGCCTCGTTCATTGCACGTGTCCTCGTCGTTCTAGGTCTTCCCCAGTCGCGAGTCATAGGCTGGAATGTTCCGTGCTCCCTAAGACGCCGATCAATTGCTTCGAACGTCTATCTGTCGGGACACCTTCGTTCTGGAAATCTGTCTCGATACAAACGTACCGTGCCACGGCTATTGCCCCGTGCTAATCCATACATCAAATGAGCATCTGCCAACTCCACATTTGTAAACATTGCACTGACTGTAAAACCACGTTCGTGATTAACACTAACCTGTTGATGCCACGTAGTGATGTGCTTGATGCTAGTACTGTAGAGTAATGGGTCGCATGTCAACACACGCACCGCAGTCAACATTACCTTCCTTCAATTGGGCCAACTGGCGGTGAATCGAGGAAGTACCGTACATACTGACGAAACTAAAATGAGCTCTAACATGGAAATTAAGCGTTTCCGTACACATGTCCACATAACATCTTTTCTTTATTTGTGCGTGAGGAATGTTTTCTGAAAGTTTAGCCGAACCTTTTTGTAACACCCTGTATAGGGAAATTACAGCTTCGTACTTATACACCTGTTAAATGAGAACTCAGATTATCTCCTAGCAGTACCTCATTTCCCTCTTATTTTCTTATTAAATCCACTTGCAAACCTTTCCTCAAAAAGAGCTAAATCTATCCACCCATGTTTACTACAACTGTATTGTGCTCCCAGCGGGCCATTTTCCGTCCCTGTATTCCAGCGGTGTTCAGCCTTCTAAATAATATACGGCGGGAGTGCGGTTTCATCAACATTTCTGTAAAACATTACAACTATGATACATTTTGTTGAATTTATGACTCTTTCCGCATATATAGAACCTCTCCAGCATATGATCGTTTTCTTTCCAGATCATCGCCTATATTTCTTTCATTATAATTATAGACATTTTATAGGGCAACGTCTTTAAGTACATGCGTAAGGTTAGCGATAAGGTTGACTTTGAGTTTTTCGTCTATGGAAGCTCTTGTTCTTTTTACATTACTTGCAAATCTAATCGACAATTGTGGATGTCTTTTTAGAAAATTATTCATCCTATCTTTTACAGGAACATTGTTCTTGAAACATGTCACAATTCTGCCTTGACTAACTAAATAAGATTTTATAATGAACCTAAAGTCTAGCTCATAACATGGAAACCCAAAGACACATATTTTACCAAGATGACTTACAACAGTCTTTTCTTCTTCTGTCATAAACAGCTTTGGATGTCCTGGACTGTTCATGTCTTATTGTAGCTCCAATAATTTTGAAATTAATCTCAGTTTGTCTTTGTGTCATTTGCTCACTCCTTATAGCATCCAGAAACATTTGCAATTTTTCATCCGAGTGGTCAGTGTATGTCCTGCTGCCAGGATGTCTTCGGTAACTGGTAGGCATCATCTTCTGATCTCTGAAAAACATACATGTACTGTAGGTCCACTCTTTTACATTTACTGTACTGCAAAACCATTCAATAAACTATATTTAACAAACAGCAGTATGGCTTAGCAAAGAAATGTTTTTCGCTTCCTAGTTGAGTCCACAGTTACATACTACTTGAAAGACAGAAGCGTGGTTCAGTGTTACTTGAATCCAAATTACACGAGAAAAATACTGGGCTCAAGCTACCGACATTTATAGGTTATGTTCAAAAGTTTATTTACTAATCTTTTAAAATCATTCATGTCATAAAATACATTGAACTAACAGTCTATAAAGTTGCAGAATTTATGATATTTGAAAAATAAATCGCTTACCAAGACCCTGTGCCCTTTGAAGTTGGGTATACAAACTAAAATTTGCGGAGTAAACAACACAATAAATTTTCAGTTCTCTAATTAATCAGAATATCGCCTTTGGTGGACCGTATATGAAGTACAAAATCTTTTATCGCTACAGACAATACTGCCGCCTACCGGAAAATCATGGTACTACCACTCTCGTGCTTTGCTGTTGCCCTTGACAACAGATCAGATCATCTTTTCTTCGCTCAAGTTACCCCTCATGACTCAAGTAGCCCTAGTTTAAGGTACTTTAAGGGTTTCCACTGTCCCCAAACCAGCACCGTTTGCGGCTTCAGTGGTGTCAAGCGAGAGCTCTGTGCAGCGTGCTCCGGAAGTTTGTTGTGTTTTCTGATGAAAGGCGGTTCTGCCTCGGTGTCAGTGATGACCGTGTGCCGGTTAGAAGGAGGTCAGTTGAGTGCTTGCAACCAACCTGACTGCGCCCTCTACACATCTGTTTGCAGCTTAGATGCACTCGACCGACACCTGGAGTTTTGATTCGAGGTGCGATTTCATACCTACATCACATTACGTGGATACTCTGCAGATCACCCTTGAGTGCCTGGCAGAGGGTTCATCGGCCGGCTTCACTATAATTCTCTATTATTTCATTCTCGAACCGCTTGCGGAAAAGTCGAACACCTATATATCTTTCTGTTCGAGCTCTGATATCCCTTATTTTATTATGATGATCGTTTCTCCGTACGTAGGTCGGCGTCAACAAAATATTTTCGCATTCGAAGGAGGAAGTTGGTGACTGAAATTTCGTGAGAAGATTCCGCCGAAAAGAAAAACACCTTTCTTTCAGTGGTGTCCATCCCAAATCCTCTATCACGTCCGTGACATTCTCTTCCCTGTTTCGCGATAATACAAAACTTGCTTTTTCTTCGTTGAATTTTCTCGACGTAATCAGTTAATCCTATCTGGTAAGCATACCAGACCGCGCAGCGGTACTCCAAAATAGGATGGAAAAGCATAGTGTAAGCAGTCTCTTTAGTAGATCTGTTATATTTTCTGAGTGTTCTGCCAATAAAACGCAGTCTTTGGTTTGTCTTCCCTACAACATTCTTTCCAATTTAAATTCTTCGTAATTGTGATTCCTAGGGACTTAGCTGAATTTACGGAATTAAAGATTAGACTGATTTACGTGTAACCGAAGTTTAACGGAGTCTTTTTAGCACTCATGTGGATGACAGCACGCTTTTCATTATTTACGATCAACTGTCAAATTTCGCACCTTTCAGTTACGTTTTCTAAATCGTTTTGCAATTTGTTTTGATCTATTGATGAGTTTGCTAAACGGTAAACTGCAGCGTCATCTGCAAACAGCAGAGACACTCTCGTTGTTGTCCCAAGCTCTCTGACTTCAAATCTGTACGTCCATCATTCTGGTGATCGGCCTGTTGTGCTGTGCTACCACTCATAAACAGCATTACGGAGGGTGTTTTCCAACAGGATAACGCTCCCCCGCGTACCGCTATTGAAATCCAACATGGTCCACAGAGTGCCGACATGTTGCCTTGGCCCGCTATCTCCAAACGAGCACATATGGGACACTGTCGGACGACATCTCCAGCGTCGTCCATAAATATTATTAACCATGCCTGTATTGTCCAACCATGTGCAACACGTATGGTACTCCATCCACAAATGGACATCCGGCACCTGTACGACACAATGCATGCACGTTTGCATACTTGCATTCAACATTCTAGTGGTTAGCATGTTATTAATGTGCTAGCATTAAACATTTACAATAGCTTTTCTCACACTTACATTAATCTGTGATTTTGCAACGTTAATCACTCAAACATGTTACCTAAACAAATGCATTCCCAAATTTTCATTGCCCTACATTAATTTGTAGACTTAGAGAAAGCTTTTGACAATGTTGACTGGAATACTCTCTTTCAAATTCTAAAGGTGGCAGGGGTAAAATACAGGGAGCGAAAGCTATTTATAATTTGTACAGAAACCAGATGGCAGTTATAAGATTCGAAGGACATGAGAGGAAAGCAGTGGTTGGGAAGGGAGTGAGACAGGGCTGTAGCCTCTCCCTGATATTATTGAATCTCTATATTCAAAGGAAACAAAAGAAAACTTCGGAGTAGGTATTAAAATCCATGGAGAAGAAATAAAAACTTTGAGGTTCTCCGATGACATTGTAATTATGTCAGAGACAGCAAATGACTTGGAAGAGCAGTTGAACGGAATGGAAAGTGTCTTGAAAGGAGGATATAAGATGAACACAACAAAAGCAAAACTAGGGTAGTAAAATGTAGTCGAATTACGTCGGGTGATGCTGAAGGAATTAGATTAGGAAATGAGACGCTTAAAGTAGTAAAGGAGTTTTGCTGTTTGGGAAGAAAAATAACTGATGATGGTCGAAGTAGAGAGGATATAAAACGTAGACTGGCTACGGCAAGGAAAGCGTTTCTGAAGAAGAGAAAGTTGTTAACATCGAGTATAGATTTAAGTCAGGAAGTCGTTTCTGAAAGTATTTGTATGGAGTGTAGCCATGTATGGATGTGAAACATGGACGATAAATAGTTTGGACAAGAAGAGAATAGAAACTTTCGAAATGTGGTGCTACAGAAGAATACTGAAGATTAGATGGGTAGATCACATAACTAATGAGGAGGTACTGAATAGAATTAAGAGGAAGAGTAGTTGCCGGCCGTGGTGGCCCAGCGGTTCTAGGCGCTACAGTTCGCAACCGCGAGACCACTACGGTCACAGGTTCGAATCCTGCCTCGTGCATGGATGTGTCTGATGTCCTTAGGTTAGTTAGAGTTCTAGGCGACTGATGACCTCAGAAGTTAAGTCCCATAGTGCTCAGAGCCATCTTAACCATTTTTGAAGAGGAGTTCGTGCCACAACCTGACTAGAAGAAGGGATAGGTTGGTAGGACATGTTGTGAGGCATCAAGGGGTCACCAATTTAGTATTAGAGGGCAGCTTGTAGGGTAAAAATCGCAGAGGGAGACCAAGAGATGAATACACTAAGCATATTCAGAAGGATGTAGGTTGCAGTACGTACTGGGAGATGAAGCAGCTTGCACAGGATAGAGTAGCATGGAGAGCTGCATCAAACCAGTCTCAGGACTGAAGACCACAACAACAACAACACACTAATTGTTGCCTGGTGATCGGATTGTTTTTTTCGTCGACGTATAATGAATTCGCCGCAACCAGGTACTTTTATAAGCGTTTATTTTTCCAAGACTACATTTCAGGATGCCTGTGTTCTCATTTTCAGGTATTTATATTTATTTAGGTTGTAGAATTTTGAGAAAGAACCTTTTAAGACAGCTATTGTAAAAAGAGGGAACTACAGAAACAATGTTCATGATTCGCAGATAAATACAAACATCTGGAATGAACAAGTATAAATTGAATGTACTCTCATAAAAGTGTGTTCTGAGGCATAATTTGTCAGCGCGACGTATAGGGAAAGGGTTGCCAATCGTATCAGTGCGTTGATCCATAAACATTTATGTCTTGGATGGCATGGTTTTGGTTTGACGCGCTAGGAGTGCTGCTGTCGCTTCATATAACAGAGCGGCCAGCGAGCTTAAGAAAGTACACTCTAACATAAGACAAACGGAAATCGTTTGATGTGACGTCCATGTATAGAAAAATACATGATTACAATTATAGAAAATTTGGATGACTTATTCAACAGAAAGAGTTTCCCAAACAAGTCAACAACGCGCTGAGCTACCTCTGGCCATTTTGCTAGCAGTTATTAGGCTTGATATTGATTCATAGAGTTGTTGGATGTACTTCTGAGGGATCTCATGCCGAATTCTGTCCAATTGGTGCGTTAGGTCATGAAAACCCCGACCTGGTTGCAGCACCCTATTGATAATGCTGCAAATGTTTCGGGAGAGGTCCTGCGACCTTGCTGGCCAAGGTACAGCTTGACAAGCCCGAAGCCAAGCAGCAGAAATTACTGCCACGTGCGGCCTTACTCAAATGGAAGCCCTGGATGGCCTTCCATGAAGAGCAACGAAACGGGTCGTAAAATATTGTTGACTTCTCGCTGTGCTATAAGGGTGCTGCAGATGATAACCGAAGGGGTCCTGCTACGAAAGGAAGTGGCATTCCTGGTTGTCAGGCTGTAGGGCGGGTAAGAGTCAGGTTGATATCCCACCGCAATCTCATTCATCTCCAGACATTTCATCTTCTGGAACCCCACTGACCGGAGTAGACTTGTCTCAGGTGTCACGCTCCACTTCAAATTGAGCCTCCGTAATGAATGAAGATGTGTCTGGAGGGTGTACTGAAAAACGCGCCCACTGAGATTCGCACCCAGAAAGGATCGAGGACGGGTCTGCTAATCCCCTTGACCGGCAGACAAAAGAGTTGAGGGACGCTACCTGGAGGTTTCCGAGCTGGAGTTTTCATCTGTCAGACAGAGAGAGAGAGAATTAAGTTTCTATCACACACCACTTCAAACTGCAGTAAATACAATAGATTACATTCTTTTGCTTCACTTGCAGTACCATTCACCAGTCATTATCAATATCATTTTCATTATAACAACTACACTTCTTGAATACTCAGAAATATCAAGTGACTCTATACTTGGAGATTAGTAATGTCACTCAATTTAAAATCTTAATTTATAAAAACTAGTGAGGAATTGGGGTGGCGACTCTTGAATGAGAAGTATAATTGTAAAGGGTTGACTCTGAAAATGGTTCGCTTTTGTTTTAGTGTATTGTAAAATACATATATTGTATTTTAAAAATAATCTGATTTCTGTCACACTTTATCCAGGCTTCGGACTGGTTAAAGAGCTAAAGTTATTTAGGCGTGTTTAAAATCAGCTTATAAGAATCGTCAATATTTTTCTTAAATTTTTATATAAGTTGCTATTTCATTTGAACACTATTGTATCTATATACATCTTCCGATAAATTCAATCAAGTTTCTGTAGGTAGGATATGGCTTTCAAGCAATCCTTGATCTCACCATCCTATTCGTATTTTTGTACTATTTTTCCCAACCTTTCATCACATTTCATGTAGACTGCTTTTTTTTCGTTTAGCTTCCATACTCAGTTCTGCCCTCATCAAGGTGGACGCTGAATTTTCTGCTTCTCTTTTCAAACATCTAATAACGTCATTAGTTTTCGAATTTGGTTTAGCAAGCATGTTATTAGTTTTGTGGTGCCAATCTTCTACAGCGTTGGTTGTTCGGTGGCGCCGTTTGTAGCTACTCCAAAGGTTGATAGGGGTTTCTTCATTTGCCAACCATCTATCTACGAAGCAGTAAAAAAATTCAGAAAGTTTGGGGATATCCGGTGCATGTGAATGTATCTCCAGCCAACCATCACATACATCTTCAGGCTGTAGAAACGCCAGCACAGCATACATGCGAACATGTTGTCTCACTTCTTCGTTTTCTTTGTATTCACGAGTAAGTCCTAGCTCTTGAACTTTTCTCCAGAGACACTTTTTCATATGGATATAACATCCATGCACTTCAGCTGTCGGAAATACAACTTTAACTGCTGAAATCGCAGCTGATTCGAAGTCTACGGTCACGTTTGCAGGTTTCCATTCTGGAATTTTTTCCATCATATTTCGGAAGAGACGGAATACGTCTCTTTCCTTTTGTTTGGCAGTAGTGCAAAGGCAACTGGATACATGTTTGTCTCATTATTTGTACTCCCAAAGTCGGCGTGAATGGTGTATATTTGCGAGAACTGTTTGCTGCACTACTTGAACGTACCATCCATAAAAAAAGTCTTGTTTACTCCTTAGAGCCTCTCTTCCTGCCATTCCACTAAAAACTATTATCCTCTCTCCTAGATCTTCGTCGGTTATCAGAAAACTGCTGCCATCGTCCATAGCTAGTAAATCTGCCTTTAGGTCAATTTCTTCTCTTGTCGGTAGATCTCTCTCATTTCCCTGTGATTTTGCCCGCAGGTAGTACAAAGCTCTCTTCGTTGTTTGCTGCTCTGGCATTTCAGTGACAAAATGATAGCCTCGATTATGTAGGCAACACAACTCCTCTGAATATATTTTTGAAATAGATGTCTCTTCGTCTCTTGCCCTCTTCTCTGAGTGGTTCAAAGTCTTCCTTACTTCCAACCGAGCGACATCCGGAAGTCCACATTGATACTCGAAAGAAAAAAGCACTATCGAATCCTTCGTTTTCAGCATTCCTCTGCAGTGGTTTGCTCTTTGTCTTGAACAGCGCCACATTACTGTTCCATCTTCTTTAGTTCTCTTCACTATGTAAGAATAACCTTCGTAGTGGCAACATGGCTTACCGTGATTAGTGGTTGAAAATTCCATATCTGAACTACTGTGTCAAAAACAAACGAATCGCTCCATGTGAACTCTTCGACAGCCAGAGCGGCACTAAGGCTGTGTTTGTGTATCAGACAGTCGGGGGCTGTGCCTTGCCCCAGGAGGGGGGGGGGGGGGGCAGGCAGGTCTCTGTGTCCGAGGAGCAGGTAGTTAGGGTGATTAGGACGGCCCGGGCGCGGGTAAGCCCGACACAAAGGGAGCAGGTATTGGGCGCGAATCTCACACATTTCTGGTTGGGCGCGAATCTCACTGGGCCCGATTTTCATAGATTCGTCTGGAGAAGCCCCAGACAGCGGTGGGATACCAATCTCACTGTCACCCACCATGACGCCCGACAAACGTGAGTGTTGGCCTGGGGTGCCATTTCTTTTCGTAGCATCCTCGGCTCGCTTACGCCTAGTTCTTATTGCCTTTCATGACAAGGCGTCCTGGGCTCCAAAGCCAGTAAGATAATGCCAAGCCAAAGCTTACATAAGGGCCTCAGGTGGACCAATGCGTTATTGTGTTGCTCAATTTGTGAAGTTCTTTCTCTCGAATGAATCTTCCAATTTTTCTGAAATGGTACTGATTTGTATGTCTGTACACGTACATCACATCCATCAGTTTCCGTCCCACTCGGATTATTCCTTCGCGGTGGTTATTTACTATTATTATTATTATTATTATTATTATTTGGCTTAGAAAGTAAGTGAACCAGGACAGCAGGTCACCAAAGGTTGCGCATGCGTGCCTTAGCGTGTGAGATGCACAGTGGCTCAAAGCGGCGCCTTCCAGCGGAACCGCGGTGCCGCTTGGAGGCCGAACCAGGCGCTGATCCGTCTGGCGGTAGCGGTGGCGTAGCACGGGAGTCGGGGTGACGGTAGCACGTCCCGGCCTGACCAGAGCCAATCGGCGCCGCCAAATGACACATAATGGCGGCCGGCTGCCGCGCTGGCGACAGCCAGATTGCAGGCCCGCAAATCGAGTTAAGCGCCCGCAGCCTCCGAGGGCGGCAATTTGCGCGCCTCCGCCGGCTCGCGCACCGTAATTGCTCGCTTTTAATGCCGCCTGCTGTCGCGAGCTGCTTCTACCGTTTCACTCTGTCACTCTGCCGCTTTGCAGCGATTCGACGCGACGGCGCCCTTCCTCAGTTGCGGGCAGCTGTCGACTCATTCCTGAACAGGCTTACTCAATTGTTTCCTATGCACTCGCCACTTTAACTTCTTTAACTTTTTGCGAACTTGGCAGGTTATTCACAAATAAATACCAAAAATGACTCAGCTCTGATTCTCACACGATTTTATTTCCTGTATACCATATCCTCCGGCGTATAAGACGCATTTTTTACTTCAAAATTGGCCCAAAAACTTGACGATAGCCAAAGAAAATGGTACACCTGCCTAATGTCGTGCAGGGCCCCCACGAGCACGCAGAACTGTCGCAGTACGACGGGCCATGGACGCGCCTAATGTCTGAAGTGGTGCTGGAGGGAATTGCCACCTGCAGGGCTGTTCATAAATCCGTAAGAGTAGGAGGGGGTGGAGATCTCTTCTGAACAGCACGTTCCAGCATCTCAGATGCGCTCAATAATGTTCATTTCTGGGGTGTTTGGTGGCCAGCGGAAGAGTGTTCCTGGAGCCACTCTGTAGCAATTCTGGAGGTGTGGCTGTCGCATTGTCCTACAGGAATTGCCCAAGTCCGTCGGAATGCTCAATGGACATGAGTGGATGCATGTGATCAGGACGCTTAGGTACTTGTCACCTGTCAGAGTCGTATCTCGACGCATCAGGGGTGTCCCTTATCACTCCAACTGCGCACGCCCCACACCATTACAGAGAATCCACTAGCTTGAACAGTTGTCTGCTACATGCGGGTCCATGGATTTATGAGGTTGATCTCCATACCCGTACACACCCATCTGCTTGAAAAAATTTGAAACGAGAGTCGTTGCACCAGGCAACATGTTTCCAATCATTAACAATCCAATGTCGGTGTTGACGGACCCAGGCGAGGCGTTACGCTTTGTGTCGTGGAGTCATCAGAGGTACTCGAGTGGGCCTTCTGCTCCGAAAGCTCTTATCGATGATATTACGTTGAATGGTTCGCACGCTGACACTTGTTCATGGTCCAGCACTGAAATCTGATGCAGTCTGTGGAAGGGTTGCACTTCTGTCACGTTGAACGATTCTCTTCAGTCGTCAGTCGTTGGTCCCGTTCTTGCAGGATCTTTCTCTGGCCGCAGCGATGTCAGAGATTTGATGTTTTACGGACTCCTGATTTTCACGGTACACATGTCAAATAGTCGTACGGGAAAATCCCCTCTTTATCGCTACCTCGGAGTTGCTGTGTCCTATCGCTCTTGCGGCGACTATAACATCACGTTCAAACTAACTTAAATGTTGATAGCCTGTTATTGTAGCAGCAGTAAGCGTTCTAACAAATGCGCAAGACACTTGTTGTCTTATATAGGCGTTGCCGACCTCAGAATTGTATTCTGCCTGTTTAAATATCTCTGTATTTGAATACGCGTGGCGAACCAAAATGCGGCCATAATTTTCAAAAAAAAAAAAAAAATAGAGCCTCGATTCGTCCGAAATCACTATCTGAGGCCATTCCTGTCCCCAGTGACGTCGTTCCAAACACAATTGGCGTCTAGCGTGTGTCTGGACATTCGCCAAAGGCAGGTGGGGAGGTGGACGACCTGCACGTAAACCACGCCGTACTAAACGGTGACGGACTGTCAACCTTGGTAGTGTACGATGTGTTACACTGTTGTGTCAGAGCCGGGGAGGACGTAGATTTATCTTGCGGTGCCATTCGAATGAGTGTCGATCTTCCCGGGGGTTGGTCTGGGTGATGCGATCTGCACCATCTCGTCGTGAACCATTATTGAGCACACCCTCTGGATTGCGAAACACTCGGTCCCATACGAGCAGCAATTCCTTGGGTGGGTGCATCATAATCTTTCATGTCAATAATGCGCCCTCTTTCAGACTCACTGATTTGACAGCACTGGTCGCGCATATGTGTGTGAGGCATCCCGAATGTCTGCTCAAGTCACACTGGTCCATTACGTTCGGTTTATAGCGACAACGAGAGCAGCAGACATACACTCCTGGAAATGGAAAAAAGAACACATTGACACCGGTGTGTCACACCCACCATACTTGCTCCGGACACTGCGAGAGGGCTGTACAAGCAATGATCACACGCACGGCACAGCGGACACACCTGGAACCGCGGTGTTGGCCGTCGAATGGCGCTAGCTGCGCAGCATTTGTGCACCGCCGCCGTCAGTGTCAGGCAGTTTGCCGTAGCATACGGTGCTCCATCGCAGTCTTTAACACTGGTAGCATGCCGCGACAGCGTGGACGTGAACCGTATGTGCAGTTGACGGACTTTGAGCGAGGGCGTATAGTGGGCATGCAGGAGGCCGGGTGGACATACCGCCGAATTGCTCAACACGTGGGGCGTGAGGTCTCCACAGTACATCGATGTTGTCGCCAGTGGTCGGCGGAAGGTGCACGCGCCCGTCGACCTGGGACCGGACCGCAGCGACGCACGGATGCACGCCAAGACCGTAGGATCCTACGCAGTGCCGTAGGGGACCGCACCGCTACTTCCCAGCAAATTAGGGACACTGTTGCTCCTGGGGTATCGGCGAGGACCATTCGCAACCGTCTCCATGAAGCTGGGCTACGGTCCCGCACACCGTTAGGCCGTCTTCCGCTCATGCCCCAACATCGTGCAGCCCGCCTCCAGTGTTGTCGCGACAGGCGTGAATGGAGGGACGAATGGAGACGTGTCGTCTTCAGCGATGAGAGTCGCTTCTGCCTTGGTGCCAATGATGGTCGTATGCGTGTTTGGCGCCGTGCAGGTGAGCGCCACAATCAGGACTGCATATGACCGAGGCACACAGGGCCAACACCCGGCATCATGGTGTGGGGAGCGATCTCCTACACTGGCCGTACACCTCTGGTGATCGTCGAGGGGACACTGAATAGTGCACGGTACATCCAAACCGTCATTGAACCCATCGTTCTACCATTCCTAGACCGGCAAGGGAACTTGCTGTTACAACAGGACAATGCACGTCCGCATGTATCCTGTGCCACCCAACGTGCTCTAGAAGGTGTAAGTCAACTACCCTGGCCAGCAAGATCTCCGGATCTGTCCCCCATTGAGCATGTTTGGGACTGGATGAAGCGTCGTCTCACGCGGTCTGCACGTCCAGCACGAACGCTGGTCCAACTGAGGCGCCAGGTGGAAATGGCATGGCAAGCCGTTCCACAGGACTACATCCAGCATCTCTAAGATCGTCTCCATGGGAGAATAGCAGCCTGCATTGCTGCGAAAGGTGGATATACACTGTACTAGTGCCGACATTGTGCATGCTCTGTTGCCTGTGTCTATGTGCCTGTGATTCTGTCAGTGTGATCATGTGATGTATCTGACCCCAGGAATGTGTCAATAAAGTTTCCCCTTCCTGGGACAATGAATTCACGGTGTTCTTATTTCAATTTCCAGGAGTGTATTTTACCAGTAGGTGATGCACGGCAATATCGATGTTGACCTTGAACCCGGGGACTGGTTCAGACTCTAATAATTTCTGCAGAACATACTACTATGCATGTCCTGTGAATATGAATGTCCTATCTCTAGCCGTTCAATATGTTCCGTTCTGTTATGAACATGAGTGTAGCACTACGGTACCAGCTAATGACACACTAATTTGTTTCATTAATTTACAATACAGTTGTGTACTGCAATGTAAAAACGTTCAAAGCAAAGGTAACTCTGATACCACCTATAAAAAGCGCACATAGCAAAGCGTAACAATACCCGTTGCTCACTCTGGTGTGTAGCAGTACATGCTCGAGCACTAGGTGGCTGCAGAGGGTCGGAGCGAGTGCCTCACAATTGGCTAAATCTCTCCTTTCAGAAGTTCATAAGTGTGTACTGTCAGAATTACGGCCTAAATTTTCTGACTGGTTCGATTGCTGCAGCTGTTATCTTGCAAGCTTGGTTTTTTTTCATAAAAATGTGAGGTCAAGTTGCTATAGTTTCCTTGTCAGTCATCCTCGAATATTAGTTTTCTAAATCTGTCCAACACGGTTTCGCGAGAACAAAGTCGTTTCTGTTCCAGTGATTCCCATATAAGCATCCCGGTGCAATAGTGACCTCGTACGATCGTATAAGCATGTCATGTCCACTTGATAAGGATTTGAAACACTGGGGAAAGACTCTAGAATAGGTAGCATTAGCGTCTTGTGAGTGGTGTGGATTCCTTTACGGAAGCACTTACTTTTTACCACAACCGTTCCACCAAATATGTCTTCAGTTTGCCCTTGCTAATACTGATTTTAAGTCATCGGCTCATTTCATACCACTTTCTCGTATTGTCCCTAAATACTTAATACGATGTCATATGTTCAATGTTCACCCGCAATCTTGTTGTCACATACGAGAAGGTTCTTTATCTTATGTTTATGCATTATGTTACACTACTAGCCATTAAAATTACTACAGCAAGAAGAAATGCAGATGATAAACGGGTATTCATTGGTCAAATATATTATACTAGAACTGACATGTGATTACATTTTCGAGCAATTTGCGTGCACAGATCCGGAGAAATCAGTACCCAGAACAACCACCTCTGGCCGTAATAACGGCCTTCATACGCCTGGGCATTGAGTCAAACAGAGCTTAAATGGCGTGTACAGGTACAACTGCCCATGCACCTTCAACACGATACCACAGTTCATCAAGAGTAGTGACTGGCGTATTGTGACGAGCCACCATTGACCAGACGTTTTCAGTTGGTAAGAGATCTGGAGAATGTGCTGGCCAGGGCAGCAGTCGAACACTTTCTGTATCCAGAAAGGCCCGTACAGGACCTGCAACATGCGGACGTGCGTTATCCTGCTCAAACGTAGGGTTTCGCAGGGATCGAATGAAGGGTAGAGTCACGAGTTGTAACACATCTGAAAAGTAACGTCCATTGTTCAAAGCGCCGTCCATGCGAACAAGAGTTGACCGAGACGTGTAACCAATGGCACTCCATACCACCACGCCGGGTGATACGCCAGTATGGCGATGCCGAATACACGCTTCCAGTGTACGTTCACTGCGATGTCGCCAAACACGGATGTGACCATCATGATGCTGTAAACATAACCTGCATTCATCCGAAAAAATGACGTTTTGCCATTCGTGCATCCAGGTTCGTCGTTGAGTACACCATCGCAGGGGCTCCTGTCTGTGATGCAGCGTCAAGGGTAACCGCAGCCATGGTCTCCGAGCTGATAGTCCATGCTGCTGCAAACGTCGTCGAACTGTTGGTGCAGATGGTTGTTGTTTTGAAAACGTCCCCATCTGTTGACTCAAGGATCGAGACGTGGCTGCACGATCCGTTACAGCCATGCGGATAAGGTGCCTGTCATCTCGACTCTTAGTGATACGAATCCGATGGGACCCAGCACGGCATTCCGTATTACCCTCCTGAACCCACCGATTCCATATTCTGCTAACAGTCATTGGATCTCGACCAACACGAGCAGCAATGTCGCGATACGATAAACCGCAATCGCGATAGGCTACAATCCTACCTTCAACAAAGTCGGAAACGTCATGGTACGGATTTCTCCTCCTTACACGAGGCATCACAACAACGTTCCACCAGGCAACGCCGGTCAGCTGCTGTTTGTGTATGAGAAATCCGTTGGAAACTTTCCTCATGTCAGCACGTTGTAGGTGTCGCCACCGGCGCCAACCTTGTGTGAACGCTCTGAAAAGCTAATCATTCGCATATCACCCCATCTTGATCCTGTCGGTTAAATTTCGCTTCTGTAGCATGTCATCGTCGTGGCGTAGCAATTTTAATGGTCAATAGTGTCCATTCATCCACATTTAAAGAGAACTGTCATCTACTGTACTAAATGGAAATTTTGTTCAAATCATTTTGGAATTCCATATGACAGTCCAACCACATCACTTCTCTCTTCGTAACTAAATTATCAGCGTTAATGTTACACTGTTACCGATCCGGTTTGATAAGTGTTTAAGTATATTGTAAACATTAGAGGTGCAGTTACGCTTACTCGGGCTACAGCCGATCTTACTGTCGTTTCTGTGCAATATTCGCCGTTCAGTAGAACTTACTTATTTGTATTAGTTATTTATTCCTCGAGCCAATAACATATTTACGCAGGTACAAGTACTCCGTACGATCGTCTTTCGGTTGGAGGGTGACGATGCGGAACTGAACTGAACGCCTTTCGATAGTCTAGGGAATCGGAATCTACTCTTGCTCCCCATACTTTCTTTGCAGTATGTCATTTGTGAATAAAGACCGATGATTCAAAAACAAAGAAGAGATTTCATATGTATATTTCAGACGAACTACACATTGCGCGTGTCACTGGATACAGGACGGATCAAAGTTTTATGTTCGCACAGACACTATTTTATGCACTCAGTTTCAGCACAATGCATTGCTCGAGAGACGTCGAAACGATAGTCCATTTCATTGTACATACGAATCAACGGATCCCTCATTCTTGAATCGACAGCTTTCGCAATTCTATTTCTCAGCGCTCGAAGAGTAGCTGCTATAGGTGGAATATGTACCCCCAAAGAAAATACTCTCAATGTATGAGGTTTGGTGACCTGGAAGGCCGAAAACAGTCAAATTGATCTTGTTGTCCAACACACAAAATGATTTCTCTTCAGGTGTAGTCCCATGTTGCTACATGCAACAGCACAGCTGTGTAAAACCTTTGAATCTTCCTCTATCCAGTGACTTTCGCAATATGTTTCTACCTTTTATAGCTTGTCTGTAGTAACAACTAAAATCTGTTCTTTCTTTTTGAATCACCCGGTACAATCGCTGTTTCATATGAGCGTTTTTTTCTGAATCTGTGCTGATTCATTCAGTGAATATTGTTCTCGTCCAGGAATGTCGTAGAATAAGTTCTAGGATCGTCCAGGAGATTGACGTCAACGTTATTGGACTGTAACGCTCAAAATACTGAACTTCATACAAGTGCTGCACTGCACACTCGTAAACTTCAAGCAAAGGAATTTTAGAAATAGCAATTACCGTGCAAATAAATTTACGCTAAAATATTTTTCAATGTAAACAATATATAAACAAGTAAACAAAGTAAAAAAGAGATACTAAAGACTTAGAGCCCGAAAGACTCGACTGGCTCATGCATAACAAAAAAACTTCATCTTGTCATACACATGTAAACATGGCCGACACAAAGCAGTTCTGTGAGTTAAAAAATTAAAAAAAAGTGAATATAAAAGATAAAAATAACTTCTTGAGCTTGCCCATGCACTTCACATATGGCAGGCACTTTTAACGGACCGAGGCCAAGAGGCAAATGCTGCCCTTGTACACCGGTAAAATTATCCAACAACGTTGCTACTGGTACACCTCCCTTGGAAATGGGTACGTACAACCACTGAGCTGAGCACCAGATGCTCGCCAAACAAATACATATCCGCCCGCTGCTCCTCTCCGTCCGTATACACACGAACCGAGCAGCAAAGGCTTACCAGGGCCGTGTTGGAATTCGAGCGTCACGTTTCTCAAACAAGCTAGCTTAGCAATGCAAGACACGCTCACAAGAGAACGCAGTGCCAAGAAACGTATGTCGGCTTATAGCCCAGCGGAACGAGCACTTTTAGCAGTTCAGGAACTCTCCTTTCCAGCTAGCGGCATGACGGGACTGGCGAAGAGCCGAGGCAGCTCGGTGTTAGGCTCGCCTGCGTGCTCCCTCGTGAGACGCCAGGAAGGGAGTGGCTGAGCGATCGCCGAAGATGCAGCCTCGCGCTGTCGGTCAGAAATCGATAGTGCGCGCAGATCAGTTGCAATTTCGCGATCGAGGTTGGTAAGCTGACTGTTCACTGTGAGTAGATTATGTTTCTCATTGTAATATTTCTGGCTTAGTCAGCCATCATATTAGGCTCCAAGAAGCTGTTCCCATAGCAGTGGAGATGCAAGATGTATATAGATGACGAAATATGGTTTGAGGTACCTGTGACAGATGTTAGATTCGGTACCATTTCCGTGAAAAAGACCGCTTGCATAATGCTACTGCTCTGTGATTGGCTGCTGTGTTCGGAACAAGGGCGCCAAAACGTTAAAATATAGTTACTATTATTAGTTAAACTACTCATTGGAATGACTTCACTTTTTAATATAAATATCTCTCAACAGTCATTTTAGAATTATTTAGACTGACGAAATTGCAGACGAAGCACTTCGGAAGCGTTCGGGTAACGCCTTTTCTGGTATGGCGCGCGAAGTGTTTCGGGCTGTTCGTCACTCTGGATTAGGCAGTCGAGAAGAATAGACATGTCGTCTGCCGTAGGATGTGTTCCCAACTTTTCTTTAAGTTCCTGTTTGTCACTCTGGATTAGGCAGTCGAGAAGAACACACATGTTGTCTGTCGTAGGACGTGTGTGGTGGTCTTCAGTCCTGGGACTGGTTTGATGCAACTCTGCATGCTACTCTATCTTGTGCAAACTTCTTTATCTCCCAGTATCTACTGCAACCTACATCCTTCTCAATCTGTTTAGTGTATTCATCTCTTGCTCTCCCTCTACAATTTTTACCCTCCACGCTGCCCTCCACTTCTAAACTGGTGATCCCTTGATGCCTTAGAACATGTCCTACCAACCGATCCCTTCTTCTAGGCAAGTTGTGCCACAAACTCCTCTTCTCCCCAATTCTATTCAATACCTCCTCATTAGTTATGTGATCTACCCATCTAATATTCAGCATTCTTCTGTAGCACCACATTTCAAAAGCTTCTATTCTCTTCTTGTCTAAACTATTTATCGTCCATCTTTCACTTCCGTACATGACTACACTCCATACAAACACTTTCAGAAACGACTTCCTGACAAATCAATACTCGATGTTAACAAATTTCTGTTCTTCAGAAACGCTTTCCTTGCCATTGCCAGTCTACATTTTATATCCTCTCTACTTCGACCATCATCAGTTATTTTGCTCCCCAAATAGCAAAACTCCTTCACTAGGATATGTTTCCAATTTTTATTTAAATTCCTGTTCTTCACTCTGGATTAGGCAGTCGAGACGTACAGTCGCGTTGTCTGTGGCAGGATGTGTTTGCCAGATTCAGTATTAAAAGATTAACTCCGGTAGTTGTGAGGTACAGACATGCGCCACAAATAGTGTAAAGATACATTTTCGTGAATATTGTGTTTGATCATGTACTTTTCTGTATCAGGAGGTGTTGTATTAACGTGATATATTCTTCTCGTGTGGCTATATTAACATACGTGAGCGGCATCCCAAAGAAGTGATACATTATTTCAGAACTGAACCTCGCTAAAAGTCAGTTTCAGCCTCAAGGTACAGAACCTACGACCTGCGTGCTGTTTTCTGCGCTGGGGACACCCACTTGAAGACAGTAGGTTAGTGAACTATAACAGAACCTTCGTATTTCACACTGTGCAGTGGAAACAACTAAGAGCCTCACGTGTGCCATCCTGTTTCTGTGCTCAGTGACACGTCATCTGCAGTAATGCAGAGGAGGTAAAGGAGGATGATCTTTATTAACACCAACAATCAATCCATTCTTCCTTTCTCGCCGTATCGTTACTGGAAGTGCTAATATCGACACCTGCCACGCGGCGCCCTCTCCCTGGCGCAGACAGTAGCTGCGAGGAGCGCCTCCGCTCGTGGGAGGTTCCGGCGGGCCGCCAGTCCTGTCCTCCCGTCTTTCCTGCGGCCTGCAACTCGCTAATTACCGACATTTCCTTGTAGCATCGCCTCCGTAAATGGAGTGGTAAATCACGAGAAGCTCTCACCGCCGTCACCGCCTTGTAATTTTCGAGCGCACACACACTCACACACACACACACACACACACACACTCCGGGGATTCACGACTACTCGTCTTCGTCAGCTGGCGAGATAATCGTAGTGGGTGAGGAGAAAGTTGCTTCAGAGGACCTTCACTTACGAAGGAAGAAGCAAATGAAAATGTCTCTCAAGTTGTCCCCCACCCAGAGAGCTGGTAGTTTCCTAGTGGTACCGAGGGCTTCCGAGATGAAGCTGTCGTCTTTGACGAGCACTTAACTTTAAACACAGGCTGAAACCTTGGAATATCTGCCATTCACTTATTGCTGCTGTTGTGATCTTCAGTCCAGAAACTGGTTTGATGCAGCTCTCCATGCTACTCTATCCTGTGCAAGCTTCTTCATCTCCCAGTACATACTGCAACCTACATCCTTCTGAATCTTTTTAGGGTATTCATCTCTTGGTCTCCCTCTACGATTTTTACCTTCCGCGCTGCCCTCCAATACTAAACTGGTGATCCCTTGATGCCTCAGAATATGTCCTTGTTCTGGTCAAGTTGTGCCACAAATTTCTCTTCTCCCTATTTCTATTCAATACCTCCTCATTAGTTATGTGATCTACCCATCTAATCTTCAGCATTCTCCTATAGAACCACATTCGAATACTTCTACTCTCTTTTTGTCTAAACTATTTATCATCCACATTTCACTTCCATACATGGCCACACTGCATACAAGTACTTTCAGAAAAGACTTCCTGGCACTTAAATCAATACTCGATGTTAACAAATTGCTCTTCTTCAGAATCGCTTTCCTTGCCATTGCCACTCTACACTTTATATCCTCTCTACTGCGACATCATCAGTTATGTTGCTCCCTAAATAGCAAAACTCATTTACTAGTTTAAGCGTCTCATTTCCTAATCTAATACCCGATTTAATACGACTACATTCCAGTATCCTCGTTTTGCTTTTGTTGATGTTCATCTTATACCCTCCTTTCAAGACACTGTCCATTCCGTTCAGCTGCTCTTCTACGTCCTTTGCTGTCTCTGACAGAATTACAATGTCATCGACGAACCTTAAAGTTTTAATTTCTTCTCCGTGGATTTTAATTCCTACTCCGAATCATTTTTTTTTTCTGCTTGCTCAATGTACAGATTCAATAACATCAGTGATAGGCTACAACCCCCTCTCACTCCCTTACCAACCACTATTTCCCTTTCATGCCCTTCGGCTCTTATAACTGCCATCCTGTTTCTGTACAAATTGTAAATAGCCTCTCGCTCCCTGTATTTTGCCCCTGCCACCTTCAGAATTTGAAAGAGAGTATTCCAGTCAACATTGCCAAAAGCTTCTCTAAATCTACAGATGCTAGAACCGTAGGTTTGCCTTTTCTTAATCTAAGATAAGTCGTAGGGTCAGTATTGCCTCACGTGTTCCAACATTTCTGCGGAATCCAAACTGATCTTCCCCGAGGTCGGCTTCTACCACTCTTTCCATTCGTCTGTAACGAATTCGTGTTAGTATTCTGCAGCCTTGGCTTGTTAAACTGATAATTCGGTAATTTTCATATCTGTCAACTCCTGCTTTCTTTGGGATTGGAATTATTATATTTTTCTTGAAGTCTGAGGATATTTCGCCTGTCTCATACATCTTGCTCACCAGATGGTAGAGTTTTCTCAGGGCTGGCTCTCCCAAGGCTATCAGTAGTTCTAATGGGATGTTATCTACTCCCGGGACCTTGCTTCACTTACTATGCAGAAACTATTCTGAGATCACTCTGCTGTAAACTGTTGTAAATACACAAAGGCTTTCACGGCTACAGTATTTACTGGCCATTCAGCATTAATATGAGCGGACTTAACAGCCAAGTTACACATTATTATCGCATGCCGAGTAACTTTGACTGAATACTGTACTACACCTCATAGTGACACAGATACCTGACAATATTTTTCAAAATAGTTAGCAATATCTGCAAACAACAGGACGAGCCTTCTACCAGTCGTTCAGTCCCTCGACAGTAGATGTCCACTTGGTGTCACAACCATTTGAGTACTGGTGTGTGAACGCCATCATTGAGAAATCTGTCATTGCTATGAATTAGTGGGCTGCTATACTAGTCCGGGCTCACTCTACACTCGCGCTAGGTTGCTGATGACATCAGTCATGCAGTGCAACTTTCCAGATTCCCCTGCCCCAAACCTGTGATGTCCAAGGATAGTTGCTCTATGCGTAAAACGGAAGTAGCTCAGCTGTGCTACAGGGTTTTTACCCTACTCTTGTGGCATCACATCACGGAGCCCAGTTGGTGTAAATACAGACTGGTGGTATACTAAAAAAAATCCAAGATGGCAGTTGTTCTTTGGAGGGACTCTAAGATGACGGGAGTGGGATTCTTCTGCATCTCATAGCGTGAACTGGCAGGATTTGGGGCGTTCCTGTGGTTTGAGACATAGCGCCATTTGCCTTTAAAGTACTTTGCCGTGTGATACGATGGACCAGCCGTCCAGCCTTTGGCTTTAGTAATGAGTCTGACATTGCTGACTGTTTTTTCATCTCTGTACATAACTAGGGTGCCCCATGCGGGTCCAAGTGTTAACACAGGCCCGAGGTATTCCTGTCTGTCGTAAGAGGCGACTAAAAGGAGTCTCACGCGTTTCGGCCCTTATGTGAAGGTCCCATGTCGGTTTGACCTCCATCTTTCTAAATTTTCCGGAAAAGCGAGCCAGTTGGGGAAGGGCGCCTTACATGGTGCATAATGTCCATCGTGTATTGAGATCTTTAGCCCACTTTCTCGTTGTCGCATTGCAGTCCGCTCATTCCCCATCTTCTGGGCAAAGACATATTCCTGGGTGCGTTTTTCACCATGCAATATGCAGTGTCGCTTTCTGCGACGACGATGACCTTGAACTTCCTAACACCTCATATCCAGCACGGTAGCCAGTCCGTTGTGGTGGAGCCACCATGTACTCTCTTAGTTGTAGCCCCCTGACAACACTGGGATAGCTCTGCAGATGCCTGTGCCGTTAACTCTCCACGTATGGCGAGGAGGAGACGCCCGTCACCCTGAGCCTTCGGGACTCCTGGCAATGGCTATCCTGCCAGGTGGCCTTTACTGCGGCATTTGGGGAACAAGTTTAGGAAGGTGGAGGGCTTGTCCAAAATGCGCTCTAGGTCAGTCTTGATATAAACAGCATCCTCTGCCCAGTCATGGGCATTACTCGCTTGTGGCAAGGTGGGGGATGTTTCTGTTACCGTCACGCTCCATAAGAACTTAAATATGGTCCAGGGTATTATATTCCACAGGGACCTTCTTTTGCAGTCTAACGAGGAGAGGCGAGACGTTCATTTCGTCTGGCGCGTCCATCGGGGTCCAAGGGATAATCAGTTTGCCACCAGTGCCTTCATCTTGGTTTTCAAGGGTGACACATTGTCCGACATAGTGAAGGTGACGGTCTAGCACTGTGACGTCAACCATACGTACCCCCCGCCCCCCTGATGCGGTGCTTTAAGTGCTGGAAGTACGGCCATATGTCTTCCTACTGTACTTCCAGCATCACATGTCGAGATTGTGAACGTCCATCACAACCCAATACTCCCATCAGCGTCAATTGCGGAGAGCATCATTCACCTTGCTCGCCAGACTGCAGGTTCTTACAGAAAGAGAGGAAAATCATGGAATATAAGACCTTGGACTGACTGACCTACAGTGAGGCTAAGAGTAAATTTGAGCGTTTACATCCTGTGGCTATGACCACCTCGTACACTGCCGTTACAAGAACAGTTGTTGCTCCATCAGTTCCTCGCATTCCTGTCGCCTCTCAGACAGGACACCTGCCCCCTTTGTGGGGTGGGGCACTTCCCTCCCTGTTGCTCCCGCACCACCTACTTTGGGAGCAACACCCCCAACCATCGGGGACATCGGTCCCCACTTCTGAGCCAGCAAAGCGTAAGTATACGTCGGTTCCTCTATCTAAGAAGAGGTCTCTTGGGTCACTCCCTTCCCAGGTTTCTGCTAGTGGGAAAGAATATACTTGCCAGTGGCCGAAGAGCCAAAAAGCAGCTCGTCGTAGGGCTTCACACTCATCCTCAGTCCCGGAGACTGAATCAGTGAAATCCTCCCAGCCTGGAAACCCAAGGAGCAGCGAGGGAAATCCAAAAAGAAGGTCCCAAAGACCAAGGGAATTGCGGTGGCATCCACACCACCGCCACCCACAAGCTCCGAGTCTGCGGATCAGGTGGAGATTCTGGCATCCGCTGAGGACCTAGATGTAGCCGGTCTCTCAGACACAATGGACAAACACTGTTCACGCGAAACGTCGGTGGCAGCAGGTGACCCTGAGGAGTAAACTATCTTACTAAATGTTCCATGCCTTCCCAGTGGAATTGCGGAAGTTTTTTCCACCGCCTGACTGATCTACAGCAAAAGTTAAGCTATAAATCTGCTTTGTGCATTGCCCTCCAGGAAACCTGGCTCCCGGCAATGAACACCCCAGCCCTCTGTGGCTATAAGGGATACTACAGGAACCACAGCGGCTATAATCGAGTATCAGGTGGAGTTTGCGTTTATGTCCTAAATTCAGTCTGTAGTGAAACAGGGCCCCTTCAACCTAATCTTGAACATGTGGCTGTCAGAATAAGAACGACAGAGGAAATAACTGTCTGCAATGTACTGGGCGATCAAAAAGTCAGTATAAATTTGAAAACTGAATAAATCGCGAATAATGTAGATAGAGAGGTACACATTGGCACACATGCTTGGAAAGACATGGGATTTTATTAGAACCAAAAAAATACAAAAGTTCAAAAAATGTCCGACAGATGGCGCTTCATCTGATCAGAATAGCAATAATTAGCAAAGCAAAGTAAGACAAAGCAAAGATGATGTTCTTTGCAGGAAATGCTCAATGTGTCCAGCATCATTCCTCAAGAATAGCTATAGTCGAGGAATAATGTTGTGAACAGCACTGTAGAGCATATTCGGAGTTATGGTGAGGCATTGACGTCTGATGTTGTCTTTAAGCATCCCTAGAGATGTCGGTCGATCACGATATACTTGCGACTTCAGGTAACCCCAAAGTCAATAATTGCACGCACTAAGGTCTAGAGACCTGGGAGGCCAATCATGACGAAAGTGGCGGCTTAGCACACGATCATCACCAAACGACGGGCGCAAGAGATCTTTCATGCGTCTAGCAATATGGGGTGGAGCGCCATCCTGCATAAACATCGTACGTTCCAGTAGGTGTTTATCAGCCAGGCTGGGGATGGTGCGATTCTGTAACATATCGCCGTCACGGTAGCAGTTCCATACCAGAATCACGCATTCCCTCGAAGAAAAAAGGCCCGATAACGGTAGATGTGGTAAATCCAACCCATACCGTGACTTTCTCGTCAGTTATAGGATTTTCGGTAGCCCAAATTCTGCAGTTGTGGGCGTTGACAGACCCTCGGAGCGTGAAATGAGCTTCGTAGGCCCACAACACGTTACTCAACCAATCGTCATCTCCCGCCATCTTTTGAAAGGCCCACAACGCAAATGCCCTCCGCTTCAGTAAATCTCCAGGTAATAGTTTATGATGCCGATGAAAAAAAAATGTCTCTGAGCACTATGGGACTTAACATCTGTGGTCATCAGTCCCCTAGAACTTAGAACTACTTAAACCTAACTAACCTAAGGACATCACACAGACCCATGCCCGAGGCAGGATTCGAACCTGCGACCGTAGCGGTCGCGCGGTTCCGGACTGAGCGCCTAGAACCGCTAGACGCCGATGAATTTTGTACGGATAGCATCGGAGGGCACGCCTAAGTGCCAAACAAACAGTAGTGTATGGAATCCCGGAGAGACACGCGACTGCACGAGCGCTGACTTCTCCGTGCATAGACGAACCCGCTACAGTCTCCATTTCTTCCTGAACTTTCTCAGCAGCATTACGCCTTTTGCTCGGTCAGCCATTACGGGGTCGATCGTCTAAACAATCAGTGACTTCGAACTTCGAAATCATTCTCGCCACAGCTGCATTTGTCATCGGACCTTTACCCGTTCGAATCCCCTTCCTATGGTGAAAGGATCGTAACGCTGAACTAGCACATTTCCTATTCTGATAATACATCTTCACTAAAAGCGCCTTTTCAGATAACGTCAACATGCTGTGACTGCTGGCGCATCTGATTCTCTCTCTCATTACAGTTCCTTTTATACACGATTGTCATGTCCAGTCACTCACGTTTGCTGTCCAGCGCCATCTGTCGGTCATTTCGTGAACTTTGTTTTTTTTTTTTTTTTGTTCTAATAAAACCCCATGTCATTCCGAGCATGTGTGTTAATTTTTACCTCTCTATCTACATTATTCCGTGGTTTATTAAGTTTTCAAATTTATACTGACTTTTTGATCACTCGGGGTATCTTCCCCCAGATGGTGCAGTATCCCTGAATGTATTAACTGCACAGATTGACCAACTCGCTAAACCTTTCCCACTTTTGGGAGATTTTAACGCCCATAACCCCTTGTTGGGTGACACCGTGCTCACTGGCCGAGGCAGAGATGTCGAAAATTACTGTCACAACTCGACCTCTTCCTCTTAAGTACAGGTGCCCCACACATCTCACTGTGGCACATGGCACATATTTCGGCATTGATCTCTCTGTTTGCAGTCCTGGCCTTTTCCCATCTATCCACTGGAGAGCACATGATAACGAGGAAGATACACTGCCGAAAATTACATCAGCGACCAGGGCAGGTAACCGAAACGTTAACGGCCACAACGCAGAAGATACCGCTGGTCAACTCCAATAACAAGGAATAAATTAAGTTAAACTCCACATGAAGACGGCTCGATAGTAGGTTAAGTGAGGACTCAACTTCCATGTCCAAGATCGGTGGGCGACGAGCTTCGTAGCACTCGCCAGCAGCACCTCACACTCCAACCGCGCATGCACACCGCCAGCGGGCCCGGCCCGAGTACCCGCGATAGAGACTTCCTAGCTGCTCCACGCCAACCGACCGACTGGTCACACACCGCCCAGAAGGAAACAATATCCGCCACAAGAAAGATAGTGCAGCAGTACTACTAGTATCAATACGCGCTGCTGCTGCCATTCAAGGAGAGGACACCAATATTATCACGACAACCGCAGGAGAAATAAAACCACAGTACTGCAACCGAGGTGTAACTCAAGACAAGCATGACTCGAGCCAGCCATGGCTCAGGTATACATTCTACAAATCAACGTGAATAGTCGTGAATTTAGAAATTCTGGTGGAATGTTATCTATCCCTTCTGCGTCATTTGATCTTAATTCCGCCAAAGCTCATTTAAACTGTGATTCTAATACTAGATCCCCTATCTCATCTAAATCGACTCCTGTTTCTCCTTCTATCAAGTCAGACAAATATTTCCCCTCATAGAGGCTTTCGATGTACTCTTTCCACCTATCCGCTCCATTTGACAGTGGAATTCCCGTTGTTCTCTTAAAGTTACCATCCTTGCTTTTTAACTCACATCTCGACCTAGTTGCCCAATTAATAGGGCCACTCCGCCGGTCGACCGACCCGTCTAGTATCTCCCGAGAGTCATCTCCCGTGCGAGTCTGGGGGTTTGAATAGGCCCGAGGTATACCTGCCTGTCGTAAGAGGCGACTAAAAGGAGTCTCACATTTTGCGGTCCTATGAGTTCAGGTCCCATTCTATGGTTTCACATACCACTTACAAAATTCTACAGAGGTGCGGGCCATATGGGGAAGGACGGCTTACGTGATGCACGAGTTATTCATAGTGCCCTTAGATTCGATCTTCTGTATCTCTTCACATGGCTTTGTGTCTCCACCTGCTATTCAACTATTTGGGCGAGGATACTTTCCGGGCGCGGGATTAGCCGAGCGGTCTTAGGCGCTGCAGTCATGCACTGTGCGGTTGATCCTGGCGGTGGTTAGAATCCTCCCTCGAGCATGGGTGTGTGTGTTTGTCCTTAGGATGATTAAGAATACGTAGTGTGTAAGCTTAGGGACTGATGACCTTAGCGCCGGCCGCGGTGGTCTCGCGGTTAAGGCGCTCAGTCCGGAACCGCGTGACTGCTACAGTCGCAGGTTCGAATCCTGCCTCGGGCATGGATGTGTGTGATGTCGTTAGGTTAGTTAGGTTTAAGTAGTTTTAAGTTCTAGGGGACTGATGACCACAGATGTTAAGTCCCTTAGTGCTCAGAGCCATTTGAACCTTTTTTTTTATGGCCTTAGCAGTTAAGTCTCATAAGATTTCACACACATTTGAACATTTTTTTTATTTTTTGTACTTTCCGGGGTATGTTATCTTCTTCTGTTGCCTGCTGTCCTCTTTCGCCCCCATGTCAATATTCGATTTCTCTGCGCCCAATATCCAGCTGGTTGTACGTTGTGGTGGGGCAGTCATGTACCCACTTGGTGGTAGCCCCCTGACAACGCAGGGATCGCACTGCTGATGCCAAGGATTAGATGCCTGTCTTCCTGGGGAATCAGGACTCCCGGCGACGGCCACCATGCCAGGTGATCTTTGCTGTGGCTGGGTGTCGCCCATGGGGATCGGAGTGGTTGGCATCAGGGCGGATGACCCGAAATGAAGCGGACTAAGTCATCTCTTACTGGTGGCCATACGGCACCAGCAGTATCTAAGAAGGGCAAGATCGAATACAATGCCGACAGGTATGACCCTAAATCGTTTCCCTCCCTTACTATACCATAGGAGGAATGTATGGCTACAGAACAGAGAGAGCCATATTCGCCTCGGTTTTTTGTCTGTAGCAGAATAGATGGGGACTCCTTTCTACATACGAAGCCTCCGTTTTTCGTTGAGCACCTTGAAGATAAGTTTGGAGAAGAACAGCGATGTCAAAGGTGAGAAATGGCGCAGTATTGATTCAGACAGCATTACCAGCCCAATCCCGAACGTTACTCGACAGTGACAAGCTGGGTGACATTACTTTTTCCGTCATTCCCCATAAAAGCCTCAACATAAATCCAGACATAAGGTAAATTCCTTACAATCTCTTGTCCCACCTTGGTAGACTGACGCTACCAGCAGGCGACCAGTGGGTAAAACATTATATTTACGTAATCCACTCTTTTAAGATAGTTATCATTAGTCTTCTCTAAGGTATATATTGTAATTTCACAGTATGTTCGCCCTGAAGATGGCCCCTGCCATGGGCTGAAACCGGTCGGCACTGAACAAATAAAAAACGCGATTAAGACTGTTTTCTTAATACTAAGTTAATTTATATTAATCGCTGTTAATCCATAACCAATACATTGATGTGGGGGAGATTCAACGTGACAGCAGAAGTGAAATTTTCCCTGTCCGTCTTGTTTAAAGCCCATCTTGGTAGGCCAGGGCAGTGACAGGAAGATGGGGAAGTAGTCACTAGCAGACAGGTTGAATTCAATACAAATAGAATTTACAGATGGCACACGTTTAATCTCTCAGTGCTCCAATACGTTCGACACATGATTTGGAGCATCGTATCAAACGATAACCCAGTATGGTGTAGTAGTAGGCAGCATCCAGCTTGTATGTTGCCAAGCATAGTCTTTGTAACTGCTTAAACACATCAGTGGAGTTTATACGCATATAAAAATAATTATTAGGTGCATGTGACAGATCTAGACACTAATAAGAAAAGAGACAATCATTTTTTAAAATATATATTTTCAGTTTATAATGTACATAAAGTATTCAACATTTTTCGATTTTTAGATTGTATTAATATATTTCTGCTAAAATATCCTTATATATTCCTGAGACTTTTATTTTTTATATTGAAAAATGCCATCATAAACGTTATTTCGAACCTTTAGATGTAATAATATAATAATATGGATATAATAAATGAGAAAATATTTCATGTAAGAATAGAGGAGAACAACTGTAAAACTTAACGGTTTAAGTTCTTTTACATTAGAAAATGTTTCCCACAAGAACAGAGGTGCTAAACAATTACGAAGTGTGTATCAACACAACTCTGCACCTTTTATGCCATAGCTTTTATATTTGCTTGAAAACCCATGTATAGTGGTACAGTGGGACAGTGTAGCATGGTATGGCAGAGTCTCTCCATCGAATGCACATTCAGTATCAGTATAGAAACATCACCTTCTTCTTAGCGAGCTGAAATTTCCATCATTAGGATGTGCAGCTCATCGCAAATTTATACTCTCCTGACATAGGGCAACAGCATGTTTCTGAAGCGGTATATGGGTTGAGTCTTAAGGAATCTCGAAAGCGCAGCGTTATATGTTGGTGGCGCTCTTAAAAAGTAAATATATTTCTCTGTGCTCTCATGTCGGACACTAATCGGGTCATTACCTGGACCAAAATGAACCAAATGCTCGCTAACGGAATGAAAATTGTACCTACCCCTACCGTGGAAAGATATAAGACAAAGGAGCTTCTAATTATGGTTACTGCACTGAGAAATTTATCTGTTGATGACAATGATCCACAAGCGGCTTTTTGCCGGTATTTGCTAATGGAAAGTCACATGCTCAATACTTTCATCATACATTGTTTGAATTTTCTGTGTAATAGTTAGATGAACGTTGGTGTTATAAATCTTATCAATTCCCTCTGCTAGCGCTTGAAGCTCAGAGAGCAACTATTTCGCAGGGTATCTACCTAGTATATCTTTATTATGTATTGATTGGTTATTCACATGATGAATTTTCTAAAATAATATGTAGGTATTTATAACTTCAGACTGGAAAGGAGAATTGTGTACTCCTTCATATATGTACTTAGCTATATAATGAGAATCGTTTGTAATTGCATGTATTTGTAGGTAAAGGTATATATGTAAATGTAAAATTCGAATTGATGCTGATAGTGACACCAACTTGCTGAAAGATTTACAAAGTTTCTTGTAAAATAGTTCAAATGGCTCTGAGCATTTTGAGACTTAACGTCTGAAGTCATCAGTCCCCTAGAACTTAGAACTAGTTAAACCTAACTAACCTAAGGACATCACACACATCCATGCCCGTGGCAGGATTCGAACTTGCGACCGTTGCGGTCGCGCAGTTCAGACTGAAGCGCCTAGAACCGCTCGGCTACTGCGGCTGGCCAAAGTTCCTTGTAAATCCTATTCCAAACGTGACTGTCCGTAGGCGACGACATAAGCTTCTGAGTAATGCAATTCTACCTTCAAAATTTTTATATAGCTTGGTTTGTACTTGTTACATGGGAAATTGCTCTCACGAGCAGAGGATCGCAGCAGTTGTCAATAAGCAATACATATTGCGCTGATCTGTTATCTCTCTTTGTCTCTAACATCTGACATACACAGTGTAGTTAATAATTTAAACATATATCTCACCTCCCATCTAAAATTGCATTGAAACTGCCCCGAGAGCAAACTGATATTGCCGTAAGCAGAGTACTGGCTGCCGCACCGTCATCTGTTTGTACACCATGAACACATGTGTGGCATGCCATTCAGTTGTTCATATGTTTCAAGGCAAATGCTATATGCTCTGCTTGCTGCTTAGTTGATACACTTTACAGTACTTTAATTCCAAATGATCTACCCCAATTCAAATTGGTAAAGCAAGGTAATAGAGTTACCATGTTATGTCAATAATTTAGTACATATGAGATAAAAAAGTGCCTTGTATTGTGAATATATTCGACTGTTATTCAGCCACATTAGTTATCTTGGTTTAGCGTAACTTTTTAAGAAACAGTTACGAATATAAATTCACAAATGCACAATGCGTTGTCTTCCGTGCTTGTTATAACATTTACTGCTTTTACACATCAGTGAGCTGTTATTAGTAGCCTACGCTGCTCTCTTAGGCCGTTCTCACCTGAAGAAAGTGACCGTATGTGAGGTTGTTGATGTGCAGGTCTCATGACCTCTCTCCCGCTACTATCAGCCAACAATTCCGTTAGCTGCGACGAACTGTAAGGCGATATGTTCGCGTGGTGTAAATGTATGCTAATTGGTCCTATCATTTAACATAAATTACTTACAGTCCCTGAAAAATAATGACTCAGGTATTCAGTGAGTACTAAACAAAACAAGAACCGCAATTAATTTGGCTTCTTACAATAAAGTGACTCATAAGTCATATGACAGGCAGTAGCAATTCTAAAGTAAAACCTTGGGACATATGGGTAATGGTCTGGAGTAAGATTCTAACACTTGTGTATCAGCATGACACATCCACGTTCGCAAAGCTGTGCTGTGATTGTTGTGATATTAGCGTAAATGACAGATAGCGTTAGAGAAGGGAATAGGTTGCATCTCTAGCCAGAGATGAAAGCATATTGGTCACAAGAATCAGTAAGCCAGTCTTCGGAGTGAATCTTGAAGTTATTGAAATTCTATAAAAGTGACCTTACTGTCCCTGCAGATCATCTCACTGTGGCAGCTAGATCTCACCATATCTATCTGCAGGTGGATGATGAAGTGGCTCCCAAATCAATCATTGGCGGTGCGTCAATGACTTATGTCTGTGGCTTCCCTCAGCTCATCTGTTCGGAGATGGAACCTGGTGGGAACGAAGACCAGTATAGGAGAAGAGTGATGGAGAAGTCTGGCAGAGAAGACTCCCATAGTTGAAGTTGAACCGACTGACTCTTAGAAAGGAAGACTCGTATTTCTGTGTTTTGCATTCTTTACTTTGTTCAGATTGACTAGACTATGGGTATTCCAAGTGCTGACAAGTATAAAAACTCCTTACCAGATGCTGGTCCTCTTACCTGAATTTCGCTTCAGGCAGTTAACCAGTAAGGCGCTTCATACCATTTCGTGCTAAAAAGTCTCTCGCTGTCTATCTCTTTCTGTGGCCATTAAAGTGGGACCTCAGCAGCACAGTCAAGTTTCTCTCACTAACTTCTAGTTTATCTACATTAGCCAGTCGTGGCAGTTTTTACGTTGCGTGAACATTTAGTTTTTGTGGATCCAACATTCGGCAGTGACCTTGTACTTACAAAGATGTCCCAAAATATAGGCTCTCACTCCTTTTTCAAGGTCTTCTCTATGGTGTACAGTGCATTCCAAAGAAAAATAGTTTTCTACATTTTATTCACAGTAGTGCTTATCTCCTCTTTCCACATTCAAGTCATGATAACAGTTGCTGCTGAAGGCCTTCAACCATTAGAGATCTTAGCTGTGTTGTCTGTGGGCCAAACAACGTCCAATTGCAGTATCTCAAAGTAAAGTCTATTCAGCTGAGTGGCATACACCTCTGACAGGGCGTCCTCCTGAGGATGCCGTAGGGATGGTATCCATGTGCGACTATGTGACCTCACTGTTCACCTGAGCACCTGCCAGCGCATCCCAATGTGCTTCCAAAATGGTTGTGTACTTTTATAATACATGCAGTTCTGAATAAAAATGTAAATTATGTTAAGTAACTACTTACCATCATTGATACTGATACGCTTCACTTCTTTGATTAATTATTCTGATCATTTGGGCATTTATATTCTGATTTTATGTTAGTCTTAATCTGATGTTCGAGAGTAGACATCAGACATGTTATAGTGACTCATCTGTTATCTTAGTAGTCATTTTAGTTTGTCTCTGTAGTCAATTCTGGGGCGCCTTGCACGCTCCGTGCGGCTCCCCCCGTCGGAAGTTGGAGTCCTCGCTCGGGCATGGGTGTGTATGTTGTCCGTAGCGTAGATTAAGTAGTGTGTAGGCTTAGGAACCGATGACCTCAGCAGTTTGGTCCCATAAGCCCCAACTACAAATTTCCAAATGTAGTTACTTCAATATATAACGATTTTATGTAGTCATGGCATTTTAAAGGTATAAATGCTATCTGATTTTTTTTAAGGTGATAGACAATTTACCTCTAATTTGCGTATTTTTTGCACTTCATATTTACTTCTTCGCACAGCTGATGTGTAGTAGCCCTCATTGTAGTATAAACTGTGGATTATGCGATGATTGTTTAATGGTATTTTATGTCTTTTTGTTAACTGTGCTGCTGTTAATACCGCCTCTCCCGATATTCGGTTTGTACAGAGCTTCCCTACCTTTCAATAATTTCACATGATAATATATGAAAGAAGAGCGATGACTCAAAAAATCCTTTTGGTTTAACACTTTTCCGTTGCTTTTCACGTGTTTGTGGCCTCTCGCTGGGCATGTCGGTTCCTTTGGTTGTTTCGCGCCTGTGCTGCTGAGCTTTCTTCCTGTGACGCGAACCACTTATTCAGTATACGTACGTATGTTGCACTCTTGGTTGAATGCTGTACGTGAGAAAGCGTACCGCTTATGGCCGATACGCTCCATTAAGTCGGGGGAGGGTGAGTTCTTTATGATGTCAGTTATTATTGAACAATACGTCCTTCTCTAGTTCCTCTGGTTACTTTATTGACGTTTATTTTCTGTCACTTAGGAAGATAAGGGAGTTATGTACTTACATACATTACTGGACATTATTTACTGAAAGGTCCGTGTCCCTTACTTGCGAACATCTTGGTTTAAGATAGTTGTAATAACGGTTTTTGTATTCTTTATGTCAAAAGTTTGTCACTTGAAGTTGTGACTATAGTACAACGAAAATAGCCGTAAGTGATGAATCAATCTGACACAGTTATTGCAGTTTTAATCAGTTAAAATGTACTATCATAGCTTTAGTGACCGCTCATTCCAACCAATTTGTAACATTTGATAGTTTATTTGCCCAGAAAAGTTATTCTTCTCAGTGGAGATAAGGTGGTGCTGCTTCTTATTGGTGGGGTACGTCTACAGTCTTATCTAGAGTATAAAGACGGTAATATGGCTGGCCAGGCTTGTGCTAGGGACTGTAAGTACGCCTCAACATAAATTTTACGCTAAGGTTGTTTAACTGTGGTGTCTGACAAACAAAACATTTGCCATGTTCGAGTGCAGCATAACGTTTGCAGAATTATTTTTCTACTTGTGCAAATTACAACATCCATATCTGGATAACATAAACTACGCTTACCACCTCGATGTATAAGTCTGTTTCTTTCTGTCAAATTAGTTTCTCTCGACATACTCATACTCAGTTTTCTTAACTCGCAAGAACGAAACCATGAATTCGATTTGAGTGGTGAGTGGTTTACACATTACTCTTTATGTAGCATGTGCGCCCGTTATCTATATTCTCCTCGATTTTGTATATAAGTAACGCTTCCAAGATCAATAACTACGTATGAAACACAGACACAAGCATCTTCAGACGCCCGCTTGTATCAACTTATGTAGCTGGATATGACCACACCGAGCGAGGTGCCGCAGTGTGTAAGTAGGGTGTTTATGTGTTTGTATGTTGGTAGCGCTTTGCATTAATAACTCTGACAGTGCTGTGAGCAGTCTGTAAGAGACTCTGTGGGTGGTCGGACTGGCAAATGGAGGTGAACAGCCAGCAGTGATGGAAGACTGGAGTGAGTAGTGAGCAGTGATGGAGATCAGAAGTTAATAATTAGCAGTGTTGGTTTTCAGTATTAGCGGGAACGGACGGTCTGAATGTGTATCCGTCATGGAGATTTATTACTGAAGATTATAAAAAATTTTTGACCTGATTGTCACATGATTAATGTAAAATCTGGTAATTAGATTGTCTGCTCTGCGAAAAAATCTTTCCTTTGCTAACCACATGCCTATTAGTAGCTAGAGCCTTCAAGAGTTAGAATGTTTTATTTAGCTGCCTTTATTGGTGTTTGCTACATTGCTGTAGTTTGTGTAATGAAGATTTTCTGTGAGGTAAGTGATGCATGAAGTGTATAGGTCATTGTTAGGATTTCTTCTTATTCAGGTCATTCTTTTGTATTAATTGTTTGGAGTCAGGTTATCATTTTTGAGCAGTCAGATTGCATTGTGCCAGGATATTGTGGTTCAGTTTTGAGATGATAAAAATAAGTAAAGAGAAAGTAGGCTCAGTGCGTTCAGATTCACTCAGCAGTTTAAGAAGGGAGGACGACTGTTTACACCCACGTCCGTCCATCCAGATTAAGGTCTTTCGTGATTTCGCTAAATCGTTCCACGCAAATGTTGGGAGAGTTTCTTTGAAAGGGTACGGCCGATTTCCTTCCCCATCCTTGTGAGAATCCGAGTCTATGCTCCGTGTCTAATGACTTCGATGTCCACGGACGTTAAACCCAAGCTTCCTTCCTTCTTGGTACGACCAATCACATTAAGTCGGTCAACGTATTCGGGTGAATCGGTCGAGTGAAGTAGACGCTCACTTGTCTTGGAATTATTCAGCCTTACCCGGCCACTCCACCCTATCAGATTTGCACCGACATCTGCTTGCACTGCGCCATCTCGCTCAGTACTATGGTACACTGCTGTACTGTTGCTAAGAAATAGTCACTCTGGACAGGAATAATCACAGGCAACCACATGAAACATAGCACGATGCGTGGCAGAGGTGTAGTGATACATTTTTAACGAAAAGTGGTATATATTTTACCATTTTGGAAAGCAAGATAACAAATATAAGTAACGTTCATGTTTCATACAGGTCAGACTCACGACGTAAGGGTCCGTATCAGGTTCTCAGTAAGAACTGTGCCCTCCACGGCCATTAATGAACATTTCAGATCTGTTATTCATGCTGGTTACCAAAATATTGTGGAGTAATTGGGGGGGGGGGGGGGGGATGTTGCACCAACCGTCTCTCAAAGCGGTTTCCAGTTCTTGCACGGTTCGGAGAAGCGGTGTTCGCTGAGAAACACGTCTTCCAAGAACATCCCAGGCCTGCCCTATAAGCGTTAGGTCCACGGCGTAAGTTGGCCATTCCGTATGTTCAGTATCTTCACTTGTGTGTCCGACACATCAGCAGGCCTGTGTGGGCGGCCATTGTTGTAAATAAACAAAAACTCGTACCCCTAAACAGACGGATATAGTCCACAATAATCTCGCTGCAATGTAGGTGTACTGTAACGGTACCTTGCGCAGATAAGCAACGGTGTTCGGCCGTAGTGCATAATGACTGTCCACTCCACACACCTTGGCCCTACCGATCACGTTCGTGAATATTCTGTGGTGTGTAACGCGTTCCCTTCTCTCCACACTAGCTGGTGGCCACAATCATTTGCCACGGTGAATCAGGTTTTGTTCGAGAACATCACTCTGGACCACTCTTTCTGACCCCAACCGACGTGTTCCATGCACCAACTTACTCCTTCTAGACGATGGCGTGGTTGAAATGTAAGATGTCTGTTTCTTTTCGCCACTAAGGCTACCTACCGATCCTCTTACGGTGTGGTGGTCCATCTACAATCACCAAGCACGCTTTCGCATAGCATGTCCAGCTTCAGTGGAGATGATAGTTTTGGTCACACTCATTACTGTAACCAGAATAGCGACACCTTCACCGGCTTCGAGCAGTTCAACTGATCGTCCACGATCGTAAGCACTCAAATGATGTCTTGCAGGCATATTGCTGTAATACACGGAATGTTGCACCAATCAGTTCCACAACCATCTTCGTCAAACGCCGTACTATATGAACTATCGAATGCATGCAGAGTTCGTGTACGACATTCACTGTATTCAACACGTCCAACTCTCTACATTTCCTTTAACTGTCATGGGTCGGGTGTTCCGTAGAGACTGTCGGTGTTTGCCAACAATTGGCTGTTGTTCCTTAGCAAGTGTCAGTTGTTCCTTATAGAGACGGGTCGTTCGCGAACTAACGGGTCTAAAGCAACGGTTCACCAAGATGAACGGAAAGAGCGAGGAACGAATTCTGAGGACCGATCTCTCATAGTTCACTTCGGTCGCGGCTTTCTACTTACAGTTCCCGGGAACGCGAAACGGTCGGCCTCGTTCCCGCAACGGCACGTCGGCCGATGTCGTTCCAGCCTCAGTCCTGTTCCCGTCGGTCTCGGTCTCACTCGGACGGATTCATCCTCCTTCGCGTGGCTACTCGTAGATGTTCCACTGCCGACTGCTCTTAGTTGGTTCAATATCGAGTTGCCGTTCGTTTCGGTCTCTTCGCACCCCATTCTAGACATGTTTCAAACCTTCTTGGGACTCTGAGCTTCTGTTTGTATTCGTATTGTATTCAGCGTCCACGACCGGTAATGAAAATGTGTTTTATAATTACATAAAATTACGTGGTATGTAATACAGACATCTTTTTAGGTAACGAAACGGCATATCAGCATACTTCACTATTTCGATAAGCAGCAGAAGAAATACTTGTAAAAAGGCAAGATTTTTTGTTATTACACATGCAAAGGAAGACTGTACGGTACATACGAGTGACCATTTTCCGTCTTTTTTTGAACCAAGGTAAGAGAACATGTTCATTGTTACGGAAAGCAAACCGACTTACAACCGAAAGAAGTCCGCGCTCCGTAATCGAGTTTTCCCTGTCACATTTTGTACAGAGAATATGATAACTTCTACAACATTCTTTCAGTGATGCATGGTGTCGCACGAAAAATCGGCCCCGAGTACTAGACTGCTCATTGTCGCCCACCAATCGTCATCTATTGTTTCGAAATTGTTGTTTGCATTAGCTTATTTGTTATTTCTTCACTGCCTAATTATTACATGTTTATCTATTCTGCTCGTAGCGGTCAACAAATGGTGCGTAATTGGCAAGCAGTCTATACCTGGGGCCGGGTTTTCATGTTCAACCGCAACCTTTATATTGTTTCACTGCGATCAGCCACATAACGCTAGAGTTGGCTAAACGTGTTTTGCAGAATTACGAAAACTGCATGTGTGTGAGAATTCTGTTATCAATAAAAACTCTGTACTCCAGGGAGGAGACAAGTGCCCCCTCTTGGCGCCTTCCATCTTCAGTCACCTATGCTCCTAATTTTCAGTTTTTCATAAGAACCATATACCAAGCTCAGATGAACGGTGAACGAGTAGAAATGAACGGTTCCCAAAACAGAGTTATCACCAGTGAACTAGTTCCCAAGGATGAACGAGTTTGGCCCTCTCTAGTTCCTTAGCATAGGTCAAGCAGCGTATTACATTATGCTGAACAAGATGCTAAACGGCCAGCTGCTTAATAGAACGGAAAACCAAATTTGTTGAACTTTTCTAGACTTCCTCTTAAAATCAGACGGCTCCGAAATTTTCACTACCTAGGTGGTTGCTGGACTCGCCTATACAGAACTGCTCCTCCTGCCTTTATAATACCTTGACCGAAAACAGGGAGTTGGGTTTCACATGAATATGTATTTATTGTTTACATAGCCTGACCTTATTAGTGTCTTAAGCCTCTCCCTTACATCGACCAGAAGAAACAGTCATAATTTCTATGAACATTTATGGTTCAATTATGTGCACAACTACGAGAAAGTTCTAATAACAACAAGAATAATAATAATAAGAAGAAAGGGCGTTAAGATTAACAAGATTGATTAGTTTAGAACACCTGAAGCCTTCTTTAGATAATAGGAAGGTTGAAAAGGATGGAAATGACAGTGATAACAGCTTTCAAGAAAGAACTGTCAGTAGAGTGACAAGAGCGACTGAAAAATGATAGGAGAAAGGTATTTGACAAGAGTAAGCTGCAGATTAATTTGTGGAGCAGACAGCTACTGTAACAGGTGGTGGACCGCTAGCTGTCTTTTTTGTTTATATCTGCAACTAGCACTGTATATGCGAAGCGTGGCCTCCGTAGTGCCGTCTTAATGACTCTTGGAGCGACGTAACGCAAAGTTAGTCTGTGGACAGCCCTGGGCTGGTTCCACTTATCGGCCTCATCTATCTGGTCGCTCGTTCGCCGAACAGACCGGCCGGCTAATTGCTCCGTAACAAATAAGTAACTGCACTTAATGCAGTTATAAACCCACCTCCCTCCGCCAGGTAATTAAATAAAGTCGCTCCCAGACTACCTACCTTAAATGTGATTACGCAGGCATAGCCCCCTTCACAGTAAAAATCTGCTCTGATAGTTCCGGCGTATGATCTGCAACGAAAGAGACAGGGAGAGAGAAAGAGAGAACCAGACAAAATAAGAGGGACGACAAAGAGTAGAGACAGAGACAGGGAGAGAGGGAGAGAAAGGGAAGCAGCACTCCTTGTCAGACATCGTATTAACTTTCGCTCAGTCAAGAAGATTAGTCTCTTTGGCTAACTGACATTAGGCTGAGACCATCCAAACTGAAACATGATTTAAGATAATTCTCACTCATTGTTCCGTCTCTGTTGACATATTTAATTAGATTCCATATTTACATCACTCAGGATCATCTACAGATCTATGAAGTTGCATTAGCAACGCGTCGTATGTCCTCAGCACCACATATTAGGGTAAACTACTCTGATATGTGGTTCTGAGTAGACAAGAGGGGTTGCTAACGCAACTACTTAGATCTGAAGATAATTACTCAGAACCACATATCAGAGTACTTTACTCTGATACGTGGTTCTAAAGAGATACGACGCGTTGCTGGCGTAACTGCTTAGATCTGAAGATGATTCTGAGTGATCGAAACATGTAGTCTAATTTGACATGTGCAACTGAGACAAAACAGTAAATGAGACTTATTCTAAGTATCAATACAGTTTGCTGAATTTCTCAAGACGAACATGTCGGCTACATTGAAACATGATTGACAATGATTTGTTTTGAGAGACGGTCATTCCAAGCAAATAATGCGGTACATGAAAACAATGTTGCTTCATTATTGACTCGTGCGCGGTTTCCACATGCCCCCAGTCAAGCAACGGCCTGTTTCGCGTCCCGCCAGGGAACATCCGCGCTCCAGTGCATTGACTTATGGCACCCTTCGGTAGCTCACCCTCAGTCGTTTACCATCTATAGCCGGGGGAGGCGGGGGGGGGGGGGGGCACCAAAGGGCAAATGTTGGCAGCCATGTGAGCATGGACGCAATGAGCAGTTGACGGAATAGAATGTTATTTCGGAGGAGTGCGTGGCGCTATTCTATCGCCTCATTTGCCCTAGAAGCACGTCACTCTGATTTGATGGATGACAACCCTGGAACGTAACCTGCTATTTATGGCTACAGGATTCACAGGCAAAGCAAAATTGCTGGATTGTAAGCATTGGCTCTCGTTGACTTGCTCAGTGGGCTCGCAATTCTCTAGGCATTGTGAATATTTGGAGAGATAATAGTGTGTTTTTAGGTTTGAGTTTACCCACATTCTTTAGAGTTTCTTGATGTTCATGACACAGTCATTTTGTTTAGCGGGCTTGATCCCAGTTTTTAATTTATCAGTATTCTGGCTGCCTTTCTGTGATTTACGTGTGTGCTCAGGATTCATCTGACTGCTTGTTAAAATTTTGAATGTACAGTATTAATGTTCAGCGACAATATTTATTCAACAGTTCGTTATGAACCGGATTTCAGCTTTCTATGCCATCGTCAGATAACTTAATACCAAATAGACAGTCCACACGGCTTCAGCCAGAGCTCACAGCTGTACAAATATTGTATTGAGAAGACATGTAACATTTTACTACGTATATTGATACAAAAACACAAGCATAATGTAAAAGCCAAACAGGTACTTAAGAAAAATATCTCGTATTGTAGGTGCCCCAGTGGACCCGGTCGGCTACGGTTGACTGGAGGCCGTGCGGTGACCTCTCCAGTTGTCAGGATGCTAGGAAATGACTGTGGACGCGTCAGAAACGCCAAAGAAACATTATTAATTCATAACACCTTTATTCCTGCCGAGTACAATGTGGCCCGCGTAACACAGACTGGCTGAGCTTGGTGATATACCTTCCCCGGGTCCTCGCTGACTCGTAGTGATGACACAGCGCCACGTGCTGTGACGTAGCGGAGGAATGTCCTTACTTCGTACTTCGGCCGCACGTGGCTGGTGGTGCCCGGCCGGCTCAGCTGTGGACAGCAAACCGCTACGCTTAGGAGGCTCCGGGTTGGAGTCCCGGCACTGTCGGCACGAGAAGCCTTCTCGTAGTGCGGAGTGAACTCTATCCCACCCCGTCTTCTTCCCTGCTCCTCCTGGTGGCTCGTCCGCGGTGGGCGGGTGGAACGGGCTGCAGCCCCCCCAGCGTCGTCGGCTCATCCGGTTGTGACGGCGGGTGCACAGGGCCTAGGCCCCGCACGATCTCGACGACAGCTCCCTGATGTGGTCAGCATTGGCAGCGAGTGAGTCTGCCGCAATCTCTGCTAATCCTGGGTTGATGATTAACAGTGGCAGCAGAGAGGACCAGAGCTGGTACTGTCCCTGCACGTCTGCTGCTGGATGGGCTGCCCTTAGTGCAACATCACCGAGCTGAGCGCTGCGCAGCGTCCCAGTACACGTCTAACTGCAAGTGTAACTGTAAGTCTCCTGTTGCTATCAAAGATGGCGTAATTAAAGGAAGCATGAGCGACGTCCTGACGTCATGCTCGTTTGTAATGAACGCATTCGTTCACTTATACTGCTGATTCATCTGTCGTACTCGCCCCTTAGGTGTTCTTGTGACAGAGTTACGTGTTGTTACGAAATGCAGTACAGCTGACGCTATACCTCTGTCTTACACTCTACGAAAGTCTCCATCTAACACTAACCCGCGTGCTAAGCAATTCTCTCTCGCCTGTTGTGTGTAACCATGCCATTGCCCCTGTGTGATAACATGTGCAATCCTCTTCCCTGCCTCTGGCTCTCAGCATAGGCAACGAAACTTTGACATATTACACGTTTCCAACTCTTTACTATTCCGCAACACTACAGTATTATAGTACAGTCAAAGATTAAAAGTACATAACTGTGTAAGCCAAATATGTTTGACAAGACCTGTTCATCACATTCGCAAGGTTGCCCATGTAATATACAGTCTGTGCTATTACTCACTTGTACAACATGTTTAGCGTATACAATTAGATACTTTTAATCATTGAGTGCGTTGTTGTTGTTATCAAATACTTCTCCCTGCTATAGACCCTTTATATACACCTTCCATCTTTTTGCTTTCCCTTCTTTGCTTAGGACTGTTTCCCATCTGAGCTCTTGTTGTGGTGATGGTCTTCAGTCCAAAGACAGGTTTGATGCAGTTCTCCATGCTACTCTATCATGTATATTACATGGACAACCTTGTGAATGTGATGAACAGTTCTTGTCAAACATATTTGGCTTATACAGTTATGTACTTTTAATCTTCATCTCCAAGTAACAACTGCAACCTACATCCGAATGTGATGAACAGGTCTTGTCAAACATATTTGGCTTATACAGTTATGTACTTTTAATCTTCATCTCCAAGTAACAACTGCAACCTACATCCGTTTGAATCTGCTTAGTGTATTCATACCTTGGACCCCCTCTGCGATTTTTACCCGCCACGTTTCCCTCCAGTACTAAATTGGTGATCCCTTGAGTCCTTCTTTTAGTCAGGTAGTGCCAGAAATTTCTCTCCTCTCCAGTACTATTCGGTACCTCCTCATTAGTTACTGGATCGACTAATCTAATCTTCAGCATTCTTCTGTAGCACCTTATTTCAAAATCTTCTATTCTCTTCTTGTTTTAACGCTTCATCATCCATATTTCGCATCCATACATGGCTAAAGTCTATACAAGTACTTTCAGAAAGGACTTCTTGACACTTAAGTCTATACTCGGTGTTAACAAATTGTCTTCTTCAGATGCGCTTTTCTTGCCGTTCTCAGTCAACATTTTATAACCTCCCTACTTCAACCATCATCCGTTACTTTTCGTCCCACATAGCAAAACTCATTTACTATTTCATGTTTCTCATTTTCTAATCAAATTTCCTCAGCTTCACCTGATTTAATTCGACTATATTCCATTACTCTCGTATTGATTTGGTTGATGTTCATCTTATATTCTTCTTTCAATACACTGTCATTCCTTTCAGCTGCTCTTCCAAATCCTTTGCTGTCTCTGACAGAATTACAAAGTCATCGGCAAACCTCCAGGTTTTTATTTCTTCTCCGTGGACCTTACTTCTTACTCCAAATTTTTCTTGTGTTTACTTAGCGACTTGCTCAGTATACAGATTAAACAATATCGGGGATAGATTACAACCCTGTCTCACTCCCTTCTCAACTACTGCTTCCCTTTCGTGCCCCTCGACTATGATAACTGCCATCTGTTTTCTCCACAAATTGAAAATAGCCTTTCGCTCCCTGCATTTTACCCCTGCCACCTTTAGAATTTTAAAGAGAGTATTCCATTCAACATTCTCAAAAGCTTTCTCTAAGTTTACAAATGCTAGAAACGTAGGTTTGCCTTTTCTTAACCTATCTTCTATAAGAAGTCGTAGGGTCAGTATTGTCTCGTATGTTCCTACATTTCACTGGAATCCAAACTGATCTTCCAGGGGTCAGTTTCCACCAGGTTTTCCATTGTTCTGTAAAGGATTCGTGTTAGTATTTTACAGCCGTGACTTATTAAGCTGATTATTTGGTAATTTTCACATCTGTCAACACCTGCTTTCTTTGGAATTGGGATTATTACATTCTTCTTGAAGTCTGATGGCATTTCGCCTGTCTCGTACTTCTTGCTCACCATGGAAGAGTTTTGTCAGGGCTTGCTCTCCAAAGGCTATCAGTAGCACTAACGGAATGTTGTCTACTGCCGGGTCCTTGTTTCGACTGAGGTCTTTCAGTGTTCTGTCAAATTGTTCACGCAGTACCGTAGCTCCCATCTGATCTTCATCTGCGTCTTCTTTTATTTCCATAATATTGCCCTCAAGTACATCTCCCTTCTATAGACTCTCTATATACACCTTCCGTCTTTTTGTTTTCCCTTCTTTGCTTAGGACTGTTTCCCATCTGAGCTCTTGATATTCGTACAGATGGTTCTCTTTTCTCCGAAGGTCTGTTTAATTTTGCTGTAGGCAGTATCTATCATACCCTTTGTGTTATATGCTTCTACATCTTTATATTTGTTCAAAAAATGGTTCAAATGGCTCTGAGCACTATGGGACTCAACTGCTGTGGTCATCAGTCCCCTAGAACTTAGAACTACTTAAACCTAACTAACCTGAGGACATCACACACATCCATGCCCGAGGCAGGATTCGAACCTGCGACCGTAGCAGTCGCACGGTTCCGGACTGCTTTATATTTGTCCTCTGGCCATTCCTGCTTAACCGTTTTGCACTTCCTGTCGATTTCAAGTTTTAGACGTTTGTATTCACTTTCGCAGGCTTCATTTATCGCATTCTTATATTTTCTCCTTTTATTGATTAAATTAAATATCTCTTTTGTTACCCAAGGATTTCTACGAGTCTTTTTACCTACATGACCCTCTGCTGCCTTTACTACTTCATCTCTCAAAGCTTCCCATTCCTCTTCCATTGGATTCCTTTTCCTGTTCTTTGTTCCTGTCAATTGTTCCCTAATGTAATCTGTGAAACCCTCTACATCCTCTGGTTCTTTCAGTCTACCCAGGTCCCATTTACTTAAATTTCTTCCTTTTTGCGGTTTCTTCAGTTTTAATCTGCAGCTCATAACCAATAAATTGTGGTCAGAGTGCACATCTGCCCCTGAAAATGTCTTACAATTTAAAATCTAGTTCCTAGATCTCTGTGTAACCATTATATAATCAATTTGAAACTTTCCGGTGTCTCCAGGTCTCATTCACGTACAGAACCTTCTCTCATGATTCATAAACCAAGTGTTAGCTATGATTAAATTATCTCCTGTGCAAAATTCTACCAGATGGCTTCCTCTTTCTTTCCTTTCCCCCAGTCAACATTCACGTGCTACATTTCTCTCTCTTCCTTTTTCAGTTGTCGAATTCCAATCCCACATGACTGTTAAATTTTCACCTCCCTTAACTATCTGAATAATTCCTTTTATCTCCTCATACATTTCTTAATCTCCTCCTCATCTACGGAGTTAGTTGGCGTATAAACTTGTACTACTGTGGTGGGTGTGGGTTTAGTGTCCATTTTGGCTACAATGCTGTCTATCTTGGCTAGTGTGCTGTTCATACTTCATAGTAGCTTATGCGCGATACTGTTTTTTTACTCATTAATAAACCTACTACTGCATTGCCCCTATTTGATTTTTTATTTATAACTCTGTATTCACCTGACCAGAAGTCCTGTTCCTCCAGCCACCGAACATCTCTACTTCACACTATATCTGACTTTAACCTATCCATTTTTCCTTTTTAAGTATTCTAACGTACTTGCCCGATTAAGGGATCGTCATTCCACACTCCGATCCGTAGAACGTCAGTTTTGTTTCTCCTGATAACGACGTCCTGCTGAGCAGTCTCCGACCGGAGATCCGAATGAGACTATTTTACCTCCGGAATACTTTACCCAAGAGGACGACATCATCATATAACCATACAGTAGAGCTGCATGTCCTCGGGAAAAATTACAGCTGTAGTTTCCCCTTGTTGTCAGCCGTTCGCAGTACCATCACAGAAAGACCGCTTTGGTTGATGTTACAAGGCCAGATCAAATATACAGACTATTGCGCATTCTCTGAATGTAATGTGACATAAATTTATTTGTTAAGAGCAGCTTTGGGTTTTACGTTATGTCTGTGTTTTTTATTGATATAGACGTGAAATGTCACATATATTCGAAAAATAATCTTAGGACAGCTATGAACTCTAGCAGATTTGTGGACTGTTTAATATTACGATATCTGACGATGGCCTAAAAATCCGAAAACCGGTTTAACGAACTATTAAATAAATATTATTGTGAAACATTAATACTGTGTTTTCAAGTTTTAATATATTTCTCCAACAACCGACAGTATATTCCATAAAGACGAGCTTTGGTTGTTTCAGTGGAAACCTTGTTGGCGCTATTGTTTAAATTTTATACATTATTTTCTGCAACCAGCCTGAGTCACCTTATTTTACACAAAGATGTTAATAATATTTTCTTGATTCAGCTAGGCCTACACGTATTTTACTATTGTCCAGGCCTTATTTTCATTTGTTGAGCTTACGGGCCTCAGTTGATATGTTGACTATTGACGTACTTTTTTCTTTGTAACTTTTGTTAATTCAAGCCTTCTTGGTGTATTTTAGTAAGGTCTGGACTTCATGCTGTATTACTTGAAATTGTTTTGATGGAAGGTCCACGCTATCTAGTGCCTCCAAACATCAACTGAAAGTTTCTCTGTTTTGAATTATTAATTTTTTTAATTTTGTTGATCTGTGCGCCTTCCATACATTCAAAATATTTAGAGAACAGCACATAACTGTTTTTGAGTTAATTTCCTGCTTAAATGTCATCGATTCTTCCACCTTAATTGTTATCCTATGCTTGGAGTCTTTCGTTTAAGAGATAATAAATTGTTATTTATGGAAATATGGTTTAATTTCCCCCAACCTTACCAATCTCCATCCAGCTTCCTGCCGCTTTAGATGTCTTACATTTAATTTGAATTGTTAAAATACTTTCAAACATCAAAAATTCTCAGTTTTCAATTATAAAATGTTTCTATTCCTTTCATTGTTTTCTTACATATAACTGCAGTTGTTAAAGAACAGGTGTTTAAGAGAAAAAATGTAGATTACTTTTTTATTAAATAGTATTTTCTGGATAACATCTTATGCATTTGTAGCATGTTCTAGCTCGTCGCTGGTATTCAATAAGTGAATCGAAGTCTCAGGAAACCGTAATCTCCGCTGGTGTAACGAAAAAAAAAAAAACAAGGTCTTGATGGCTGTTTTTTATTAATGACGGCCGGTTCCGAAATGGCTGGCAGAGGTGCGTGGTTCAGCTTATCATTCATGGTAAGAATGTAACATAAATCTACTAGAGGTGCGTGGTTCAGCTTATCATTCATGGTAAGAATGTAACATAGTAGTTTTGTTACATTCTTAACATCACTGACAAACCATAGCTAGTAACACTAGGTTTGAAGATGATACTAGTCAGATCGAAATCAGGTACCATCAATAGTATTTTAATGCTGTAGAATACGGAATAATTGGAAGACAGTTATTTCGTTTTAATCACGCACTGCGTACATGGTCGAACACTCATCGGCTGTCCAGAGTACGACCTTACAAGGAAACGTTGCCATTTCTGACATCTGATTGGCTAGCATTTGAAAATAAGGACTTCGTAACGGCCTGAAGCCAAGAGCTGGCGAGGCAATATGAGGATAAACGTAGATGGAGAAAGACACACGTTGCTTGAGCGCGTGCTGTAAATAGTACGATTTTCATTATGGTTTACTTCCATTGTGTGTGATTATTATTCAGAGCGATTTTCAGTATGAATGCTATACATTTACGAGGATAAGTCTCGAGAAAAGAAAAAGTATGTCTACATTCTCAAAAATGTTTGAATATTCATTGCCAATACCCAAACAGCCAATCAATCGCCCTGATTACAGTCAAGGTGATTATTCGCAAACGAACTATGACCGTACTGTATCTTCTTGCATAAGAAATACGCAAGGTTAGTGGAAAGAACATTCGAGACCTATACCTGAAGTGCACGTATCCACATCAAACGCCCGTGTGTAACGTTTAGCTGTTACAACAAGCCCACGTGTTTAAGTTTTAGGAAATAACGACGAGTGGAAATGTTGCAACGTGCTAGCAGCCATAAAAGTTTAAGCTACTAATGAAGTGTAGCTCAAGACAATTCTAAAAGGTCTGTTGACGACCAACTTATAGTGCTCCATTGACGACTTTCTTAGTAGAACCAGTTGACGTAAATATAATATCAATTAATGTGAATGTCACGTAAGACCAGACTTCTGTATTACAAAAGATGACAAAAGCCCGGGGATAGCATCTAATATCTTATCGGATCTCTTTCTGCTCGGCGTAATACAGCAATTTTACGTGGCATGGACTCAACAACTCGTTGGAAGGCCCCTGCAGAAATACTGAGCCATGCTGCATCCGTAGCTGTTTGTTATTGTGGAAGTGTTGCCGGTGCAGACTTTTGTGCACGAACTGACCTCTCGATTATGTCCCACAAATATTCGATGGAATTCACGTCGAGCGATCCGGATGGCCAAACCATTCGCTCTAATTGTCCAGAATCTTCTGCAAACCAATCGCAAACAGTTGTGGCCCGGTGACGAGGACCATTTGTCCAGTTGGACTAGGGGAACGAGTCCATTCCATGTAAGCACAGTCCACACCATTATGGAGCCGTCACCAGCTTGCACAGTGCCTTGTTTACAACTTAGATCCACGGCCTAGTGGGGTCTGCGCCACGCTTGAACGCTACCATCAGCTCTTACCAACTGAAATCGGGACTCGCCGCTGATAACCTCGGCGTTGACCGCACTTAATCTTCTTCCTCCGGGACTCCCCTGATCAGGCCACAGTGTTCCAGTCGTCTAAGATGCAACCGATACGGTCACAAACCCAGGAGGGGCGCTGCAGGCCATATCGTGCCGTTAGCTTAGGCACTCGCGACGGTCGTATGGTGCCACAGTCCATTAGTGCCAGATTTCGCCGCACTCTCCTAACGGATACTTGCAACGTAAGTCCCAACTTGATTTCTGCATCACCCAGTGTTGCTTGTCTGTTAGCTATGAAAACTCTAGGCAAACGCCGCTGCTCTTAGTGTGAAGTGAAAGCCATAGGCCATTGTGTTGTCCTTAGGGAGGAGTAATGCCTGAACTTTGGTATTCTCGGCATACGCTTAATACTGTGGATCGCTAAATATTAAATTCGCTAACAACTTCCGAAATGGAACGTTCCATGCTTCTAGCTCCAACTAACATCCCGCGTTCAAAGTGTGTTAAATCCCGTCGTGCGGCAAAGATACTTTGGGAACGTTTTCACATGAATCACCTGAGTACAAATGAGAGCTCCGCCAATGCGCTGCCGTTTTATACCTTATGTACGCGATTCTACCGTCATACGTTTGGATATGGCTATTCCATGGCTTCTGTCACCTCAATGTATCTTCACTGCAGTGATGCGCTCTGTGTAAGTGATGTAAAATTACCTTACGCACCAGTCCGCCCGCTTAGCTGGGTGGTAACACGTTTGATTCCCATGTAGCGGGCCCGGGTTCTATTGCCGGCCGGGTTGGAGATTTTCTCAGCACGTGGACTGGGTGTTGTGTTGCCGTCCATCATCAGTTCATGCTCATCACCAGCCCTTAAGTCGCCCAATGTGGCGTCGACTGAAATAAAACACACGTCGGCCGAACTTCCCCGGGTGGGGCCTCCCGGCCAACAATGACACACGCTCATTTCCATTTTTTTACCCTACGCACTTCAGTGTATAAACATTTAAAGGTTCGTGACGAACTGGTTACCACATTTTACATGAAAATATGTTTCAGATCTTTTCCTAAGTTAAACTACTTGAAGTCTGTTTCCTTTGGATGGTTTGTAGGAACATTGGCACCTCTCTCTCTCTCTCTCTCTCTCTCTCGCTCTCGCGCTCTCTCTCTCTCGCTTCGTAAGTAAATGTGTATCTGGTATTTGTCCTAAACCTTCCAGGAATTACTTCTTCTGGATCTATGGGAAGAAGAAGACATCTTTCTATACTACCTGATTAGAAATACCCTGACATCCTTGTTTAATGCGAAACTGACCATTAGATGTAACGAGAGGCGAATCCGCCATTGTAAAAGGCGGCGGGAGGCACAGTGTTATGAGTGGAGAAGCAGTTACAGCCGAATGGGTCAGTCGGGAGAGCTCATTGACTTCGAACGTGGAGTGGTCGTTAAATGTCACGTAAGAAATCCATCAGGGACACTACAACCATTCTAAAGCTGCTCAAGTCGACTGTAGATGATCATCAACTGGAAACGCGAAGGATATTTTATCCCTTCCCCAAGTTACTTGCAATAACATACTAATTCCTTCTTGAATGAATGTGTGTGATACTGGATGAACTATGGAGAAAAAATGGGAAAAAATCTAGAGTAACAGGAATGTTTGTGAAGTTAATTGCAGGACTTTTCCTCACAAAAACCTTGAAGATTCTCTGAAATTAAATATTGTTGTTGTATCTCCAGCAATAGAGATCCGCTGGAGGAAGAATTCTTCTTCTGAGTCTCGGCGATGTGGATCCCGGGTCTCCACAGCTGCGGCGACCGGCGATTTAGTATTGATGGTTCTGCCCAATCTCAAAGGTAAACGGGTGGGGAATGAAAATGGCAGCAGATCCTTAATCGTTGTAGCGAGAATAATACCACGTCCGGGCTACTGAATGTTACTTTTGAGAAAAGACGGCAACGTCGCTCGTCGCTTCGTTTGATCCATGTTATAAATTCGATGTAGGCTCTTAAAACTATTTTCATCACAGAATGAAAATCTTGCTGGTAAAACTTAAACATATGGTTTCTCCATAGTGAAGCGTCGGATTTTTAAAAGAATGAATTACCTTTTCCTGTTTTGTTGTTTTTGACGATGATTATATTCACCGTTTATTCATTAAGATGAGCTCTTTCGAATTGGAGTGGTTTTTAACCCTTCCATCTTTTTCTATATAGACACCAAACATGAAAGTCACAACTCTGATTGCAATGGCGGACTATCCCTTTCATGTAAAAATATATGCCTCTCTCTACTCTCGGTGGGAATACATCACAAAGAAACAAAATTAGAAATTATATCCAAGTCGGCTAACGAAGCCAGAGATGCAATGTACAACAGTCTCTTTTTAGCATCGCTGCTGCCACTCGCAGCCACTATATCTGTAAGTGTCAATATTATTGTCGTAAACTGTGAGGCACGTGTTATAATCGTCGTAAAAATGAAGTTCGGCAATGTTTGACTTTCTTGATTTATTGAGGTCGAATGAAAATTAAACTGTCATACGTGTATACATGCAAACGATGTGCGAATTAAATATTTGACTACACAATCTTTAAACAAAAATTAAGAGACATCCACCGCATTGACTTTTTGAACACCCGCGCACACAGTAGTAAGACAGAGTATGCAATAAAAATCCAAGTCTCTCGACGTGACACTACAAGGAACAACCGCAGTTACACGTCGACCAGGCAGACCCCTTATACTGATGGGCAGGCACCGCCGAGGATTGCGGTGGAACTTGTAAAAATCGCGTGAAACCAGTGGAAGGACTCACTCGAGAGTTCCAAAGTGCCACCAGCAGTCCGGCTTGCACAGTGACTGTGTACGAGCAGCTTCTCATAAACCACACTACTCTGCAGTCAGCGTAAACGACTCTTGAGGCAAAGTAAAGAGCGACCCCACTGGACAGTGGATGACTGCAAACGTGTGATTTCGAGTAACGACTCGCGCTATATACCCTTTGACGCTTAGGTAACATTCTCCAGGCATTTGCGAAACCTGTCGTCGTGTTCAGTGCCAAAGTACGGAGGAGGTGGTATTGGGGTATTTTCTTTTTGTTAGAGTGTAGTCCAGTTATTGTCCTTGAGAAAACTCTAAATGCTATAGGACATGGACACATTTCTCAGCATTGAGTATTGCGTACGGTACAGGAACAGTTCGCTTGTATCAGCGTGCCAGTGCACCGTTCCATAAAAATGGCTCTCAGCACTATGCGACCTAACTTCTGAGGTCATCAGTCGCCTAGAACTTAGAATTAATTAAACCTAACTAACCTAAGGACATCACACACATCCATGACCGAGGCAGAACTCGAACCTGCGACTGTAGCGATCGCTCGACTCCAGACTGTAGCGCCTTGAATCGCACGGCCACACCGACTGGCTACTGTGTCTACCCCTGCATTATTTGCCCCAATGTTATGCCGGTTATTATGTGTTGACTACTTTCCCTCTTCATGGGGTTGCATACTTGCTAACAACTTTGGGGACGTCTGTGTGTGCTAATCTATGTGACACTACTTATCACCTGAGTATGCTGCTTTAACGCGGCGAAACCAGTCGTGTGAATTAATCATCGATTAATAACTGTTCGCGATTTTATTCACTTTCAATTTACCATGAATTTCAATGGCTGTGGGTGCCAACGTTAAAAAGGTGTATATTACCGAAATGGAATGGCCTCCTCGGAGTCTCGTCCTGAACCAAATGGAACAGCTTCAGGACGAGTTCGAGCATAATCTATGCTCCAGCCCGCGGCATCTGATTTCGACTCCTGAGGAAGAATGCCGTGACATTCGTTCATAGACAATCAGGCACATCACTGAACGTCCCCAGCAGAACTCAAATCGTCGTAAAGGCGAAGGGAAAACCCTCCGAGTTGATGCCCACTAATAGATGTTCGGATGTTTTTGACCAGATGGCGTGCCTGTCTCATTGCAGTTTGTAAGAGGGTGGCCCAGAAAGTAATGTAGCGCATTTCTTTTCTCAGGCGAAAACAATGCTACGAATGCGAAACGTTACGTATGTATTATTTGAAGTCTCCTGAGTGAGCACGCCAAGTTTCCATCGCTTCCGGGAGACAGCATAGTTGCTGGACAGTTTCAAAATGGCGACAGTAGGTGATGCACGTTACAAGCAACGTGCTGTCATTGAATTTCTCACTGCAGACAAAGAAACTGTGGGAAATATACACAAACGCTTGTGCAATGTCTATGGAGCTGGACGTGGAGGGTGAGGTCATCAGAAGGTGGTTTGGCGGAGCTCCACCTTTTGCTGCGGTCGGGGAGATCATCCACGGCTGTCACACCTGACATGTTGCAGCGAGCTGATGTCATTCGCGAGGACAGACGCATTAGGACTTGGCAGTTGGCGCTGTGTCTGTCAATCAGCAAATGAAGGAAATGAAGGATATATGCAATTATCCGCACTCTTGGATATTCAAAAGTGCATTCAAGATGGGTCCCGCGGTGTCTAACTGTAGATCACAAGTCGCACAGAAAAAAAACAATTGTTTTTGATGTGTTTCGAGCTGAGAGGGAGGCCTTCTTGTCCCGGATTGTGACAGGTGAAACCTGGGTTCACCATTTTGAGCCCGAAACAAAACGACGGTCGATGGAATGGCGGAATTCACACTGCCCACAGAAGAAAAAATTCAGGTCATGTTCTGGGACTGTGAAGGTGTGATTCTCACTGATGTGATGCCAAGAGGCGGTACGATTGAGAAGCATATGTCAACACATTAACAAAACTCAAGATGCACTGCCGGCGACTTCGGCGCCGCAGGAACCCAGGAGATGTTTTGCTGCAACACAATAAACCCCGATTCCACACAATCTGAGGACTGCTAAACACACCGCAAAACAGGGTTGCACAGTGTTACCCCATCCATCCTACAGCCCTGACCTAGCCCCCGTCGGACTTCCACTTGTTTGGGTAATTATAGGACGCCATTAGTGAAGATATTTTAAGGACGATGAGGAGGTGATTCACACAGTGATGCAGTGGCTCCGCCACGAGGACAAGGATTGGTACAGACAGAGCATAAACGCCCTTGTTTCGCGCTGGAGGAAGGCCATAGAGCGGGACAGAGATTACATGGAAAAATAAGGTGTGTACATAAAACACCATTCTTTCATGTGTGTAGTTCTCATTACGTTCAGAAAAGAACTGTTGAGGAAAAAAACTTTTGCGTTACTTTCAGGGCAACCCTCGTAGACTAAGTTGTGAAATAAAAAGCGTGTCGCAAAGTGATGCACGTCTCCAGCGACGCCTGGCAGCCTGAGGCGGCGGCGCCTCCAGCTCCCCCGCGCAACGCCGCAGGGTCCCCCAGCACCTCCCTCGCCATTAATAAAAAAGCGCCAATAACCGGCGTATTAATTTGCGGGACAATAAATAACGTCTGGCGTGCAACCGCGGGGAGCCGCTTATTAAACAGCGTAAATTGCAACAAATATTTTAACAGGCCGCGCCCAGCGTGTGAGTCCCCCCGCGCCGGCTTACACGTGCGCCGCCCGGCAAACGTGTGGGCGTGCAAGTTGTCAAGGGCTCTTACGTACCGACGCACGTCACACAGCCGTAGCGTAGGCCAGTACGTTTCGCGAAGAGCTATCGTCAACCATCGATGCCTGCTTCAATATTAGCCTTAAAGAAGTACTTTGGCGTCTGCGTTGTTGCAATAAAAACCAGTAGAAATGCTTTTATTAGCATTATAGCGGTGTGTGTTGCGGGCTTTCAATTAAAAATAAAATGATGTGGTGGCCCTCAACTACGCACCCATAGGCTCAGAGTTGCAATATTAAAAGTTTTGGCTGGTTTCTTTGCCTAGGGGCTGGGATACGTAGTTGCCGCATTACAGGCCAAATCTGCTGAGTCTACAGTAAACGATAAGAATATACACATGAATCGATTGGTTGAAGTTCCTATCACTTGGCAATTGCGAATTAATATAGAAATTTATAAATGAAAGATAGCAATTAAATAAAATCTGCAGGTATCATCTTAACGACTTTAAATGACGAGTACGATAGTAGAAGTGCTTTTGAGAATGCGGTATATTTCTGCAAAACAGTTACTGGTGTCGATGGTCCTGCAATTAAATAAAATGTAAGTTGAATAACAGGGAAACAATAGTTATGAATAACAACAGAGCTCGCGGGATATTCACTTCTGAACGCACAGTACGTCTTCACTGCAGAAGCCACGGAAATCACACAAGAGCACAGGTCGGCACTCCGACGAGCGCTGTGATTGGCTAGAGCGCTCGCGCCATGTCTTCAAGCTAACGCACCCACAAACTTATTTAAGCTCATACGAATTACTGGATCTACAGTTAAATACTTGAAATTAAATAAATATTCCTGTGGCTGGACCATAAACACGCTCTAAACAATTAAATAAACATATATCGAAGGAAAAGAAGCAAAAGGTAGGCCAGGAGCCCAATGTCTCTGTGCTTTCTAAAACAGAGTAAATATTTAACCACTTTCTTCATCAATAGTATATATCGGATATAAACAAAGACATAGATGAATAAATATATTTACGAGCATGGTGCTACCGTTTTTTCGTGTAGCTGTGGGGTACTTATGACCTGAGACGATCGATGGTAATCGGCCACTTTAACCCGCAATAACTCATGTACTATTCAAGTTACATGCCTGTAATTCATACCAATTTAGGTGTACAGTAATAGCTTTGTAAAGACACACAGATCGAAGAAATCAGATGAACCGTTTAGATTTTGGAAATTCCTTGATGCGTGTTACTTGTATAATTTATCGTCAGATACTAAACTTTAACCCGCAATAACTCATGTACTATTCAAGTTACATGCCTGTAATTCATACCAATTTAGGTGTACAGTATTAGCTTTGTAAAGACACACAGATCGAAGAAATCAGATGAACCGTTTAGATTTTGGAAATTCCTTGATGCGTGTTACTTGTATAATTTATCGTCAGATACTAAACTTTAAACTAATAAATATGTTAAAAATCTGATTACACCATCAGCATCGTCGTGCAAAAAATGGTAATGTCCATGTTTCCTTTTGAGGTATCATGATTCATGTGGCTACTATTAATTTCTATACGAACTGGGAAATGTCTGACATTAAGGTTTCACAAGGTCCGCCATCTTTGGCACTCCCGTCGAGTCTCCTTCATCAGCATAGCGTCACCGTGGAATTCCCAGCCGCGCGGCTGGACCCCTCTTGCTTCGGCCAGCTTCTGCCACCACGTGGTCGGCCCGCCAAACGGCCCTTCCAGCCACTGCTTCCTCCGAACTTAGAATATTTTCAGGGCGCGACGACTCGCCCGTTACCTCACAGTGTGTACTAATTTTCTCGTGTGTCACTAATGAAACTTATGGACTCACACTCTCAAGAAACAGGGTTCAAATCATCGTACAGTGGCTCAAATTCGAGATAATGATGGCAGGGGAGTGCCAAAATGAATCTCTGTTATAGGCTACAGCCGATTTCTTTTTCTGTTGCTCCCTAAACATGTCGGTTTTCCGTCTCTAATGCCCTCTATGGGGACGAGACGCGAACCTCCAACCTTCCTTCAGCAGATGGCTGACCAAAATAAACTAATGGATGATGATGACTATTATGGGTGAGGGACGCTCTACGTCACCGTCATCAGCGCCCTGACGAAAAGGAAGTAGTGGGGTCGTCAGCGACATAATTGAAGACAAAATTTTGAAGTCAGCGCCAAAAACCCGGGACAGCAATGGAAAGGATCACTCTCGTCATTTATTTTCTTTCTCCAGAGAAGATTGTTGACACAACTGATAACTACTGGACGAGCAAACGGGTCCGGAACCTTTTTTAACTCGTTAAACTACATTATGGCTGACATATAGACGACTGATACTAGCGCGCCTTTACTGGCATCTAAGATGTCTGATCCCTCCTCACAGGACGAGCTGAGGCACGCGATGGACGAAACTGCTCCTGGAGGAGAATGTTAAAAACAGGAAGTCTAGCTGCTCTAACGACTATCAAATATGAGTTGGCAGCATGGGCCTTTGATGCAAAACTCGAAGGCGGTGTTTAAGAACTTGACAAGGAAAACGAGAGACTGCGTAAGCAACCGATAAATACATGGGCGGGTGTGGCCACGCAAGCGCCACCCAAACCACAAACTACGAAATATACGATTGCAAGGGTTACCAAGGGGCCAGACACTGCGGTCGTCCGCAGACGCCTGCCTTGCCAAGACCTAAATAAGGTTCAAGAAATTTTTACAACAGTAGTGAACCCGGTAAAAGACAAAATTAAACACAAAAAGGTTAAACCAGGAAAAAAATATTCTAATTGTAGACGTGGCAACGGAGGAAGACAAGGAAAAGATGTTAAGCAATCAAAAGTTATGTAAGGTGCTAAATGTGAACCACCCAAAAAGCGAAATCCTCTTGTCATATTACATGATGTAGCCTCTATAATGAAGGACGGGGTGTGGTCTCACCGCCAGACACCACACTTGCTAGGTGGTAGCCTTTAAATCGGCCGCGGTCCGTTAGTATACGTCGGACCCGCGTGTCGCCACTATCAGTGATTGCAGACCGAGCGCCGCCACACGACAGGTCTAGTCTAGAGAGACTCCCAAGCACTCGCCCCAGTTGTACACCCGACTTTGCTAGCGATGGTTCACTGTCTACATACGCTCTCATTTGCCGAGACGACAGATTAGCATAGCCTCTAGCTACGTCATTTGCTACGACCTAGCAAGGCGCCATATTCTTCAAGAGTGTGTTCTGAACTGATAATATTGTGAATCATGTACCGTCAAGAGCGACGTTCATCATTAATGGATTAAAGTTAAGTATCAAACTAATTACGTCCGCTTTCTGAATTCTAATTCCTTGTCATGTTCCAGACCTTCCATGTTCCTTCCCTCCTCACGCCAGCCTGCGTGAGCTAAAACGAGTGCATGTCGGCCTCCTCCAGTAACACGGTATTGGCTCTTCTGCCAACACAACACGGGGAACTGTATGAAATGATAAAAAGACAGAACTTTGAATACATGGAGGATGAGAAATTCAGAAAGAGCTTTAAGCTGAGATTCAAAATAGGACCTCAGGAATGTGATGTTGTTAATGATGTTGCTGGGGTCACTGCACTAGAGCTATGTGAAGGAAAATAACAACAATGGGTAAGCTGTAGATAGGCTTTCATGCGGTCAACGTAAGACACTATCTTGTGGTAGCTCGTTGCCACAACTGTGGGGACCTGGACCACATTCTGAAGCACTTTCCCAGGGTATCAGCTTTCTGTGCAGTAGGGGTATGCATCCCATGCAATAAAAAGGGGCAAAATATCATGCTTTGTCACAGGGCGGAACTGCCCTACCTACAGGATGCTTGAACAGAGATTATTTTCAAGAAGCGATTATAGCTGAGACCACAAATGGGAACAGGACGCCATGGAGAAATTCTCCGAGAAAAAGGAGGAGGGACGCGATAAGGGCAAGTAAAATCAAAGAATGCCGGCTGGTTCCCCTTATTCTGCCTCCGTTACACTGTGTCGGCGATTGCTGCGCAAACAAGTGCTCCACGTACGCGTACACCACCATTACGCTACCACGCAAACTTAGGGGTTACACTCGTCTGGTGTGAGACGTTCCCTGGGGGGGGGGGGGGGTAGCGGAGGGGTGAAGTGAACTGCTGTAATCGTCGTGGGGTTGTGGACTATTGCAGCTGCGGCGTGGACGGAGCCTCTCCGTCGTTTCTAGGTCCCCAGTTAACATACAATACAATACATACTAATAAAACTTAGACTCACTGCACCACATTTTGCTGAGCTGTAACCCACGTCAAGTGCCACTACCTCACTCACCACTCACCAAAACCAACACTCTAATCCAAACGTAATGTTGGACGAGCACGGACACTTTCCGGCGCAACGTATTGTTATGGAAAAGAGAAACGACCCCTTCCTGCCACCAAATTGTTACAACATCCCGATCTCAAGGGTTGTTAAATGTCAGAACGACCGAGAGGTATGATTTGGGATATAGCGATGACTCACGCCTAAGCATGCAGACAAACACAGACAAGTGTGTCATTGACTTTATTACATCGAAGATACACAGTGTGCGTCTACTGTCCCCGTGCCTGTAAACACGGCTGACTGGTCGCTCAAGCGCGACTCGTGGACTCCATGCAGAGCGCCGAAGGGAAGCAGCCGACTGCCATCGTTGTAGTGAGCTTTAGCAGCTCCGGCCGTCCGCCCAGGGCAGCTCGTTCAATGCCCGCTGACAGTTCTGCACCCGGGAGGCCGCGAGTTCACACCCCGGCCCCGCCCCTGAGGAAGGCAGCCTGCGTTCCTCTGGACGATGCCACTCAAGAGAGCAGAAGCTAGCAGCCCTCTCGCTCCTCGCGCCAGTGTAGCTCGAAGGTGCGGCTCGCCCCGACACAGCAATGTAGCGTCCGTGCAGTGGAGGTTGGAGATGGCCTCAGCGGGCCGGTTGGCCGCCGCTAACCATCACCAAAAGGTCGACGTGGTTGGCCTGCAGCTTAAATAATCGTCATTCTCTCCCGTAGTAGACGCAGACAAAATGGCGACGCAACTACCTGCTTTGAGCCTCCGGGCTCGCTTATTTGTTAGTCTTCTTCCTACACCTAAGACGTAGTTCCTCTGGAGGGAACAAGTGGAGTGCTCTTTGCTAATTACAACGTCAGCTTTCCTCAGTCCGCCTCGGTACCTACACACAGTACACTGGGCGCTGTTGTTACTGCAACGTATGACTTATTCATTGCATGTCTGTGGCCTAAGCTGCCCTGATTACTTCACATTTGTATACAGTGCCCTCCGGGCCGTCCATTCTAGCCTGCGAGCAGTGCCGTAAACCTGCCCTGCAAAATCAATATGCCTGCAAATACCATCCTATGTGCTAATCGGTCGCTTAACTACTGCCTTCCAGCCATCGCTGCGTAAAATTTAAAATAATTCCCCAAATCCACGCCTGTATTATTCGTGGCGCAGCAATAAGATGATCTATCACCTAGCACCGGAAGTTCTTTAAGACCATTCGGAGATAATGTGGTTGTCTATAAGAAAGTGTAAATTTCTAAGGGTCGAAACTGCTGAGGTCATCGGTCGATAAACTTACACACTGCTTAATCTAACTTAACCTAACTTATGCTCAGAACACAACACACCATGGACGAGGGAGGACTCGAACCTCCGATCGAAGGGGCTGCGAAATCCGTGACATGACGCCTCAAACCGCGTAGCCACTCCGCGCAACGCCAGATGACAATATCGACTTGCAGAATTATCTACAGAGGATTCATGAATGGTGCATGCTTCGCCAGCCGACCGTGAAAGTAAATAAATGTAACATATTGCGCATAAATAGGGGAAGAAATCCCCTACTGTACAGCTACACTAATGATGACAAATTGCTGGGAAGAATACCTATCGTAAAATATGTAGAAGTAATTGTTCAGAACAACCGTAAGTGTAATGGCCGCATAAAACTAGCATTGGGAAAAGCAGATGCCGGACAGAAATCACAGGAAAAATCTTAAAAAAATGTAACTGATTCAAGAAGAAAGTGGCATACGAAGTGCTTTTCTAATGATTCTGGAGTATTGTTCTTCTGTCTGGAACACTTAGCAAGTAGGACTGAATGAAGAGATGAAGAAAATCTAACGAGGAATGGCGTGTTTCGTCATGGAATCGATTTGTCTGCGCCAGAGATTTACTGTATCCTCAACAAACTCCAATAGCAGATGCTAATAGATAGGCATTATGTATCTTGGAGAAGTTTACTGCTGAAGTTTCGGGTAGAGTTCAGACAACATATTATTTCCTCCCACATACATCTAGCCAACGGCCTTGCCGCAGTGGCTACACTGGTTCCGTGAGGTCGCCGAAGTTAAGAGCTGTCGGGCGTGGTCGGCACTTGGATGGGTGACCATCCAGCCGCCATACGCTGTTGACATTTTTCGGGGTGCACTCAGCCTTGTGACGCCAACTGAGGATCTACTCGACCGAATACTAGCGGCTTCGGTAAAGAAAACCATCATAACGACCGGGAGAGCGGTGTGCTGACCACACGCCCCTCCTATCTGCAGCCTCCACTGAGGATGACAACAGCGGTCGGATAGTACCAGTAGGCCACTCGTGGCCTGAAGGCGGAGAGCCACATACATCTCGTGAAATGACCGAGACCAGAAAATTTGAGAACTTAGAGGTAATACAGAGGCTTACCAAACATCACTTTTCTAACGCACCATTCGCGAGAGGAACATGGAAGAGGGGATCAGTTACTGTTACCACAAAAACCCTCCGCCATACAGCGTCAGGTGGTGTGCTGAGTATTAATGTGGATGTGGTAGAGATCACTTGCTTATATGGTAGCAGCCTCAAACAGTAAGTAAATATTTCAGCTAAGTCCAAAAATGGAATGACTTAGCAGTACTAACGATCAGTTTTAGCAGCATTTACGTAATGGCGGTAGTGCGATAGTGCGCCAGCAGTGTACCAGAGTTGGCTGCTGACACTGCGAGCGGCGTGTCGGCTTATCTGCCTGGCGTCCGCCTTGGCCCTAAAGCACGTCCCGTTTTGTTAGCAGATTGCCGTCTGTACAGAGATGGAGCGTTACACGGACCAGGAAGCGGCAGGCGCTCGGTTTGTAAACTAAGCCGCGACCACCGCCGGCGGACTCGCCTTGTGGAAGTCTGCACCGTTAGAGAGGTCTGCACGCCCACCTCCACGGCATTAGTCTCTTCCTTGTTTTCTGTTTCTTTGATGCGGGAGTCTGCGAGATATTTCCTCCAGCCCCCTCTTTTCCCTTCCTTCCACTCCCCTCGCTCTCTGAGTTTGCGGAACTCTCTCTCCAAGCGTGTACACATACTCATATATTCCTCAAGTCACTGCACCTTCGATAAGGCTACATTGCACATGGTGAGGAAGTCATCAACTGTGCTCCGTACACACACACAGGCAAGCACACTCTCACGTACATTCTACTCTAATCGCAATTACTTCGGGACTGACACGTAGAAGGAGCACATGGAGCCGCGGTGTCGAGTTGCTCCATCACACATGAAACATACACTACTGGCCATTAAAATTGCTACACCACGAAGATGACGTGCTACAGACGCGACAGGGAGAAGATGCTGTGATATGAAAATGATTAGCTTTTCAGAGCATTCATACAATGTTGGCGCCGGTGGCGACACCTACAACATGCTGACATGAGGAAAGTTTCCAACCGATTTCTCATACACAAACAGCAGTCGACCGGCGTTGCCTGGTAAAACGTTGTTGTGATGCCTCGTGTAAGGAGGAGAAATGCATACCATGGCGTTTCCGACTTTGATAAAGGTCGGATTGTAGCCTATCGTGATTGAGATTTATCGTATCGTGACATTGCTGCTCGCGTTGGTCTAGATCCAATGACTGTTAGCAGAATATGGAATAGGTGGGATCAGGAGGGTAATACGGAACGGAGTGCTGGATACCAACGGCCTCGTATCACTAGCAGTCGAGATGACAGGCATCTTATCCGCATGGCTGTAACGGATCGTGAAGCCACGTCTCGATCCCTGAGTCAATAGATGGAGACGTTTGCAAGACAACAACCATCTGCACGAACAGTTCGAGCTGATAGTCCATGCTGCTGCAAACGTCGTCGGAGACTATGGCTGTGGTTACCCTTGACGCTGCATCACAGACAGGAACGCCTGCGATGGTGTTCTTAACAACGAACCTGGGTGCACGAATGGCAAAACGTCATTTTTTCGGATGAAACCAGGTTCTGTTTACATCATCATGATGGTCGCATCCGTGTTTGGCGACATCGCGGTGAACGCACCTTGGAAGCGTGTATTCGACATCGCCATACTGGCATATCACCCGGCGTGATGGTATGGGGTGCCGTTGGTTATACGTCTCGGTCACCCCTTGTTCGCATTGACGGCACTTTGAACAGTGGACGCTACATTTCACATGTGTTATTACCCGTGGCTCTACCCTTCATTCTATTCCTGGGACACCCTACATTTCAGCAGGATAATGAACGACCGCATGTCGTGTACGGGCCTTTCTGGATACAGAAAATGTTTGACTGCTACCCTAGCCAGAACATTCTCCAGATCTCTCACGAATTGAAAACGTCTGGTCAATGTTGGCCGAGCAACTCGCTCGTCACAATACGCCAGTCACTACTCTTGATGAACTGTGGTATCGTGTTGAAGCTGCAGGGGCAGCTGTTCCCGTACACTCTATCCAAGCTCTGTTCGACTCAATGCCTAGGCGTATCAAGGCCGTTATTACGGTTAGTGGCGGTTGTTCTGGGTAATGATTTCTCAGGATCTATGCACCCAAATTGCGTGAAAATGTAATCACATGTCAGTTCTAGTATAATATATTTGTCCAATGAATACCCGTTTATCATCTGCATTTCTTCTTGGTGTAGCTATTTTAATGACAAGTAGTGTACATACATTTCACTCAGCCCGCTCAAACTTGCAAAGTATTCAGTTTACCTAGATGGGACAGTCACCAGTGTCTTGTGGAAAAGCTGCACTGTCTTTTCATTTCGCATTTATTTACGGTAATTGATATTAAGACGATGTGTAGGAAGTTCCCTGATGAAATTCAATTTTCGACCTGCAGGAAACAGATTTTCTTATTGAATTTATGTGAACACATTATGTGAACGAAAGAATGTGTCATATTTTCATCTGCTCCAAACTGCAACTCAGTCACAATTCTCTTAATACGAGGTAATATGAGCTAAAATTCCGAGTGTGTACGTTCCTAGAAACGTCAACCGATGTATTGATTTCTCTTGCGTACATCTCGCAAGAAGACCATGACGGTAAAGTTATAGTATTTGGGAATCGGCGATCATGATTGACTATGCAGAGTTTCCAGTAGCTCCACCACATGGGGATATTCAAAGCACAAGAGAAATTAAGGCAGCTATGGAGACATTCACTCATTCTTTTCCAACATATTGATGTGTAATGTGACAGAGATTGGCTAATATTGAAACACTGTGTTTCCATCCTGTATTGAGTAATGGCTTACGAGATATACGGGCAGACCGAACTACTACGGTCTGCAGTATACAGATGATGGAGTACCTTAAAACAAGAATGGAAGACCAAGAACGATCTGCTCGGATTAAAAGAAGGTGTAAGAGAGGGCTCCAGCTTTTCGCCCCTACTGTTCAGTTTATACATCGAAGTATCAATGACGGAAGCAAGAGAAAGGATCGATAGTGTGATTAAAATTCGACGTTATATAATACTAATGATAAGGTTCAGTGATGATATTACTATACGCAGAGAAAGTGAAGAAGAATTACAGATCCTACTGAACAGAATGAACTGTCTAATGAGTGTAGGATATGGATTGGCAGTAAACCAAAGAAAGACTATTAGCAGTAAACTAAACACCAAAATTGGGGACCACGAAGTAGACGAAGTGAAAGATTTCTGCTAACTTAGTAGCAAAATATCACATGACGACTAAAAGCAATGACATATGAAAATCAGAGTGGCAGGCATAGAGGGTATTTCTGACCGAAAGAAGCCTATTAGTATCAAACATAAGCGTTAAATTGAGGAACAGACTTCTGAGAATGTGCATATGGGGAAGAGCATTGTATGGCAGCGAATCGTGGACTGTGGGGAAATTATAAACAAAAGAATCGATGCTATGAGATGCAGTGCTACAGAACGATCTTGACAGTTATATGGACTGATAAGGAATGAGGAGGTTCCCCGCAGAATCGATGAGGAGAGGAACGTATGGAAAATACTGATACAGTAGAAAAATGGGTTGCGTGTTAAAATATCAGTGAATAACTTCCACGGTATCAGAGGGAGCTGTACAGGGTAAAACCTGTAGGGAGATTGGAATACATCTAATAAATAGGTGCATGTGCTACTCTGAAATGAAGATGTCGACACGTGGGAGGAATCCATGGCGGGCCGTATCGAACCAGTGTAAAGAGTAATGACGAAATAAATATTAAACTGAACATATTGAGATTGGGAATTAAGGAAGTGGTGGGATTACCCCATTGGAGTACTGGAGGAAGTTTTCATCGCCAGCATTTGTCCAGCACGGGAGGAGAGGTGACAGTGTACGATGCCTTACGTCAGACTGTGTACCACAGTTTCGAATGAAGTCCACAACGTCTCTTCCAGTGAGGGTGTGGAACACTGTAGTGCAATGTTGATGATTTGCGCTTAGGATGAGGAATGGACGACATATGAGGGTCAACTTCGTCGTTTTAAAACATGCTTGGTTTTGCCTTCAGAGCAGTTCTCGATGACACGATGTCAATTATATCACTATTTAGTAGATCGAACAGGGGAGTGGTACGACAGGACAAAATCGAGAAAGATGTAAGATGAATACGCTCACTTTTACGATTGATATTAGTTTGTTTATTGAAGGAACAACAAAGGAAGCGAAAGACTACATCGATGTGAGAGTCGTTTGTCACGGACAGGCAATCAGCGTGATACAGTTCGCTGGTGACAACGCTGTAGTCGTCGAAAGTCAACATAGATTGTGAGCCTAACGAAGTGTAACGTGTGCTAGCTGGTACCTCTTTGACATGCTACCCTTGGAAATAAAATGTCTGACAGAGAGTAGAATTGTTTTAAAAGAAAACACTGGATCGATTTCTACCAAGCTTGGTACACACAACATTGTTTGGAAAGAAGTATTATGGGCGTAAGAAGTACCTGACTCCCATTGAATTGAGTGTGACGTAAGGTAGACAGAGAGGGTTGGGGCAGGAAGAGGAGAGTCAGAGGGAAAGGGGGGAGGAAGAGTCGCCACGTCCGTCATGCTTGGCCTCCCGTACCCCTGACCTGCATCCGTGTGATAATAGTCTGTGTGGTGGCCTCAATCCGCAAGCCTACTATAATCGTGCGACCTCATTAGATGTGCCAAAAGACAAAATCTGACAGCAATTTCTCACTATACCTACTGATATGTTCTACAGTGCTGTTCACAACATTGTTCCTCGTTTACAGTAATTGTTAATGAATGACCACCGACATATTGAACATTTGTTATAAAGAACTTTGCCAAATCACAATTGTTACGTTAACTATTACTATTGCATCACATGAACAGTCATCTTTTGGTAATTTTGAGCACTTTTTTGATTTCAGTAAAACCCCATGTCATTTCAAGCACTTGTATCAATTTTTTACTTCTCTATCTACATTATTCTGCGAAGTATTAAATTTCCAAAAGTTGACAGACTTTCCGGTCACCCGTGTTAGATGTAACTTATAACGTTCTAACTGTAATTAATGTAATGCAAAATACGTATAATGCCTGGTTTGATGAAAGAGATGGCCTGATATCCTTTATCTTGCCAGGTTAAATAAACTAATAAATAAGTGAAAATAAACGTTTTCCTTCCGCTGATACAAAAACAAACGTTACGGAACCACTGTCTGTACATAATTGTGTGTGTTCTGTCAAATAACGACGAGAATTTCCTAAAGCCAAGAATGTTCTGTTCTCGTCTTGTGTCAGTGCTTCAGCAACCAAGCAGGGTTAACGCCGTTCCATAATACGGTCTTGGTGGGAAGAAAAGATGTTTTATTCTCATAGGAATAGGTTAGATAAAATCGGGCGACACGCAACCTGACAGATGACTTAACAGTTTAGTCTCTTTCATTCCAAACCATTCAAGATCAGCGACATGTAACCCTGTAGTGACGAATAAAGGCACAACACTCCAGCACGAAAACGAATCTAATGTGTGAATTAGCAGGGTATGCAAATGACGGCTAAATGCCGAAAATCTACAATTTTCTGTGTACTCGGTAACAACTCCGAAAGTGGATGTACCTTGCGGTGTGTTATCATATTCCGAAGAACTCGACATACTGTTACAAGCTTGGAATATCTGAAGTCTTGCAGATTTATACACGTATGCGGTAACATTCCCACTGGACTGCACAATTCTTACAGATAATATTAAAATTTGTGTATTTTTTCTGGCATTTTCTACCGCTCCGTTACCTCTTGCTCGTGTTCTGCGAGAAACCGCATATCTTAAATAACTGACGGCAGACGTTACCTGGCGAATCGTGGCCTTATCTCCACTCCAACGAGGGTGCTTTGCATACTATTACGCGCTCAGTGAAGGAATACACAGAGAGCCGCGTAGACCTTATCTGGTACCCTGTTATTAAGTTACTGTTATTTTTTCTCTCAGTTTTGCAGTCAGTGAACTTCAGAGCCACAGAAAATCGTATAACTGAAAGAAATGAGAAAAAATTAGCTCGAGCAGAAGAAAACAAAAGCGGAAAGTAACACACGGTAAACGGTATTTCACGAAGGCACATGAAGCACAATAATAAAATCTTCGTACAGTTAAATACATTTATTGTTACTACGTCGCAAGTTGAACCTTTTGGCGACATATGCTACACTGAGCTCATACTAAACATTCTGTATCTTTTTCTTATTTGCAACTTTTTGATACACGCGCTGCTTCTATTTTTCTGTTACTGGGCAAAGTGTACATGAAAGGTGTTGTTTTAATACTAAATGAAACCAATTACTTTGTACGGTCTATACATATAATCCTTTTCTAACACAGGAACTAAAACATCGCTCCCAGCAGAAAATTTCCTAACTTGCATTGGACTAACTGTACTTGACCAAACATTCTGAAATAACCATGTTATATCTATTTTAACGTACATGCAGTTTGTTATAGAGCTGTATCGAATAAATAATGAATCTAAGATAAATATTGTTAATATTTAAGGCCTATTTTCCTCAGCTGATAGCTCTATAATATTTACGATGTAGAAGAATTTTTCTTATCTGCATGATTATCATATATGAAAACAAATATCTGAAACATAATTGATCTCTCAGTTTAACTATTTAGAGTGCTTCTAAGTCATTAGACTTAACATAAATTTTAAGCTTGTCACAGAAAATACTTTATGTGGCTTGGTCGGGCTGGCTTATTTAAACAAAAGTACATATACAAAGAAACTGAACGGAAATAATTTAGATAAACTGGATATAGATGTATTTTCTAATATTTCTGTCACTAATTCACGACGGAGATAAGATACCTACTAGTAAACGTATAGAAGTGGCAGATAAGAATACATAAACCAAATCTTAGAAATTTGTTTACAGCACATTTATCCGAGCAAGTTTGTGAGCAATATCAGACGTAATAACCGTAAACAAATGCCTTGAGAATGACAATGCGCAGCATAAAAACAGACAACTACACTAGCGCTAAACACAACTAACAACTTAGAAGTCCTTCCACAAGTATCAGCAAACTGAAAGGAATATGTAACATGTTTTCTCTAGTTTTTTAAAGAAAGGAAGGTCAGCGACGACCCGGTCACGACACATCTCCTCCGTATCCATTCCAACGATTTGGAAATTGTCTCTGCAACACGTATTTCGCCATCAGCGAAAAATGTACCGGACACCCATCATGTTAATACCACATTCTGTTCCTTGTTCCTAAAGGTATTTCTTCCAATAACAGACCTAATGTTTCTGGCAGGAATGTGGTGTAGTTATTACCATTAAGATTTCCTTCGCTGAAATAGGCGCCTATAGTTCTGTCCTCTAGAATTTCACACCGTTTATCAACCGACCCCTGTTTTTGGTGTGCAACTTGCAGCAGCCAACATGGATTTTCAGTTGCCCAGTAAAGCATATTATGCACATTAACATCTCCATGGTTCGTGAATGTTGCCTCTTCAGTAAATAAAATCAAATTAATAAATGTTTCATTCTTCTGAATCTGAAGTAGCGCCCATCGGCAGAATTCAATGCGACGCATACAATCCGTACCAGTTAATTCTTGGTGGAGACAGATGTGGTAAGGACGATATTTATGGCGATGCAGAAAACGAACAACACTACTCTGGCCCATGCTAGATATCCGTGCGATTTGACGGGAACTAACACAAGGATCTCGAACCACGGTGGCAAGAGTACCAATTTCCGTTTCCTCGTTAGTAACTTTCCCTTGCCGAATATGTTTCCGGTGCGTTAAAGATCCAGTTGTTCTCAATTTATCATACACATATTTAACTGTACGACGTGTAGGGTGTGTACGTTGAGGGTATCTTTCAGCGATGAAGCCTCTAGCTCTCACTGAATTTCGTTGACATTCTCTGTAAATGAGAAGCATATCGACTTGTTCTTCGAACGAATACATCATTCACATTCTCTTGATTTGACTATACTAGTCTTAACGTTCCTATTAGTGTTGTATTGCGAAACCGTCGAATGGTGTTTACATGTCGATGTCACGTTAAATGGACACTCCGTATTCGGCGATTGTTTGCTACTTGCACAGTAAACGAGACAGAATTGTCAGAGTATGTGCTTTGATAAGTGCCGAAATGATAAGGAATACCACTCAATCCATGATATGAAGATTGCAGCACTGCAATGATACGAATGGTCATCACTTCGAACACCTTCTGTAAATGGACGTACGTATCAACTTCTTGACCTTCGTTGACCTTCAAAGGCCTTACTGTTACACATCGTTGGATTCCTCTCGATAGCCACTGTCAGAAACAGTACCAAACTATAGCATCCCATTTAAAAACAATGTTGACCATATCTCTGACGCGACCCCACCTAGCAACAAAAAACCAACGTCATATTATGGGCCCCGTTGTCGCATGCAACATTTTCTTTCAAACTTTTCAGTTCTTATCATACTTTCGGAGTTATTCTACGTGGCAATAGTTAGTGACTCACCCTGTAGAAAGGGGAGACCTTCTTAAAGATTCTCTCTGTTCTCTTGATTACAATGAAAGTGTTATGTTATGTGTGGTGTTCAAAAATGGTTCAAATGGCTCTGAGCACTATGGGACTTAAATTCTTAGGTCATCAGTCCCCTAGAACTTAGAACTACTTAAACCTAACTAACCTAAGGACAGCACACACATCCATGCCCGAGGCAGGATTCGAACCTGCGACCGTAGCGGTCGCGCGGTTCCAGACTGTAGCGCCTACAACCGCTCGGCCATTCCGGCCGGCCATGTGTGGTGTGCGTACTGCAAGACCTTCATTACACACACCATCAGATTATTTGACTTGTCTCTCTAACGAAGTAGGCGAGTGTCAGCAATATGTCTCGTGGTCTTATCGTGGCGTGTTTATCTTCTGTCAGACGATAGAAATGCCACTTGCACGCTTAGAGTAGCAGATTGACGGTGACCAACTTTAAACAGAACTTGATTAATTTTCACACACATTTATTAAAATAGTAACAATCATAAACCTTACGTAACTTGATTCTGGATGCTATTTACAATTGACAATCTGAAGTTCCTTTGGTCTTTGTACGTTAATCTTATTCTCATATATCTCTGATACTTGACAAAGTGTCTATTCATTTATCTTCATGGCTATGTACAGGAATATGGTAATCTTATTAGGCGCAGACTGAAACTTGACTAAAGACTGGTACAGACAAATGCAGAGTGGTGCAGGCTGGTGCAGACAAATGCAGACTCATACATACTAATGCAGACTAACTAATTGGAGGTGTGTCCACTTGTTATAATACCTCGCGCGTTCAGGTACCACTGCGCGAGTGTGATCCGTGAGGAGAAAAGGTTCTACGTTAGCAGCAATCTCATTGGCTGCGTTACATATTAATACTTGGATCGGCTGAAGCAGAATTTGGTCCATCTCTCAGGCAGCGCCATCTCGTAGTGCGGAGACGGACGAGCGCTGCGCCTGCGCTGTTGTGCTTAGCAGGGTGCGCTCTAGTGGGAAATTTGTGTACGCGCTGACTACGCGGAACAATGTACACAACATTATGGCACATTAATGCCCTGTTACTATGATTCCGAGAGTTCTTCTCAGGACGACTGACCAACCGAGCTCTTTTTGATGTGTGGTCCCATCAGGAGAGGTAGTTTCATGGGACCGTTACATAGGGATCTCATGAGACGGGAGACAACCGTCGATCCAGGCAGAGACCTGCATTCCTGAGCGAGCCTCGTACAGCTTGGGGGGAGGGGGGGGCGTAGGTGCCTCAGAAGTTGCCCGCTGGGGTTTGTTTTACTTCAGCAGCCATTCACCTCATTAGCACGCAGCTCAGTTTGATGTTGAAGTTTTTTTTATATTGGTGCGTACCTTCCTCGCGGTCCAAGCGGTGAAGCCAAGACACCCGTTCTCCAAAATACATAATATTCCAACGCTGCACCGCACGGTGGTCGCTGCATCACGCCCAGAGCTTACGGTAACAGAGCACTTCTAGTGCGCAGCGCAGGAACACGCGGTCGCCGAGCCCGTACCCAACGACCGGATGCTGAGCGCCTGTGGGGTGGGCAGACAAATAGGATCTGTCAATTGTTTCATTTATTTCAAGATTGCTGAAAATGAGACAGAGATACAAACGTCGAAGTGAACAATTTATCGATGTGAGTGCTTCAAATTCTCGTTCTGCAATTGTCTAACCATACAATAATGGGTATTTCTGCCTGTTTCCGTAGTATGTTACATTTGTTTATGCTGAGGGTCAATTGGCAGATCCTGCGCCAGTTGACTATGCATTTCCCTACTTTTTTTTTCCTTGTGATTTTTCTAACAGCTTCATTTGCAACAAAAACCTTCGCGGGTCTTGTGGGTGCACAGAGCGAGCTGGATTTCGCACGAAGTTTGCGCAAGGTAGGGGCATACAATGCACTGTATCAGTGCTCATGGTGAATTACAAAGCCCCTGCAACGTCTCTCTGTCTGTCGGTTCTAGAAATATAAGCTGTACACCACCACTGGCTTTTTCCCTTTTTCCCCACTCTTTCTCTCTCTTCCTATCTTTTCCGTTACTAAGTGTGAAAACATAAGTACAACACTACAGCACATGAGGATCAATCATCACTGGCATCCACAACATCCAGTTAAATAACAAAACGTTATTTGCAGGTCAGAGGAGAGAATGTCAAACTACCTACACTAGGTCTCCGAAGGAAACTGCGTGAATGTCCATCACGATAACACAAAATAATGAGTGCAGGAATGAAGGCACTCATGAGAAATAGAATGGTGGAAATAGGCCTCTATTCAGTCCGTTCCCGATAATGTGTACTCTGTAAAGAAAGCCAAATTCATCAACAGCAGAACAGTGAATGAAATTCAAATCTGGGAACAAGAAATCCATCAGGTAGAATGGCGTTGCTTATGAGTCATGCAGCGGACTGTACTAGACTGAATCTCAATTGCCTAACTGGCAACGATGCTGGGATCGGCTCATCCCACATGTTATGTACATGTAAATGTATGTTATACGAACAATCATAAGCTCGTATAAGGGAACGACGCCAGTGAAAATTTCTTGCAGGAGCAGGTCACGCGCCCGAATTTCCCGCTCTGCGCTAGCGGTCGACTTAACCACTTTGGCTACCCGTGCACGATTCATGGCAAGACACAAGCCTCCATATGTCGTCAGGAATATAGCATCGTCCTTTTGAAAAACACAGGCACTGCTATATCGTACACACGATACGTGGCGACCCGCTGACGATCGTCTACCTTGATCTGTGGCACCTCTGAGCCTCTATCGGCAACAGCCGTTTATTGTCTACCCATTGGACTAGAAAATTAAAACTACACAAAAAATGAGTGTGTGTCACGTCGAGAAACCCATAGTTTTTACTCTTTTGCATTCAAAGATACTATATATTTGTCTGAGACGTATTGGCACAGAAATAAATTAAAAGTAACTCCAATATCTCAGTACCATTCAGCGCACCCGCCCAATTAGCCGAGCGGTCTAACGCACGGCTTTCCGGAGTGGGAAGGAGCGCCTGGTCCCCGGTACAAATCCGCCCGACGGACTTGTCTCGAGGTCCGGTGAGACGGCGAGTCTGTGGATGGTTTTTAGGCGGTTTGCCATCTGCCTCGGCGAATGCAGGCTGGTGGCCTTATTCCGCCTCAGCTACACTATATCTGCGATTGCTGAGCAAACAAGTTCTCCACGTACGCGTACACCACCATTACTCTAGCACGCAAACATGGGGGTTACACTCGCCTGGTGTGAGACGTTCCCTGGGGCGGTCCACCGGGGGCCGAACCGCACAATCACTCTGGGTTCGGTGTCGGCGGCGGAGGGGTGAAGTGGACTGTGGTAGTCGTCGTGGGTTGTGGACCACCGCGGCTGCGGCGGGGACGGAGCCTCTCCGTCGTTTCTAGGTCCCCGGTTAACATACAATACAATACAATACCATTCAGCGCTTCCGGCACGTTTCCCTCGGTAAATTTTGGAGCTGAACGTTCGCTCCCAATTATTCCCCATTGAGACCTTATTTGGCACGCTACAAAGTCGCCAGGTCGGCTGAAAAGAACTGTGCTCCACAAGTGGTCGGCCCTCGCGGTGCTCTTGGGCGGCAGAAGATACACTACACTTTACTCCCCTTCGAATACTCATCAGGTCCACATATTTTGTTTGGGTCACATTGTCTCACAAATAAATTAAAATTATCTCTAGTCCCCCGCACACGTACAAAATTTTCAAGACATCTTCCTTGTTGTAAAGTAAAAACTGGAATCGTTAATTCCCACCCTTTCTATGCACAAAGATTCCAACTGAAAACATCACTGCTCCAATTCAAGCTCGCTGTGATTTGGATGAAAGGGACCGAATTTTACTCTGGGCCATAAGTCAAATAGCTCACCCTGACCGGTAGACAAGAAAACGACCATGAGTCGATTGCAAGGCATCATACAGTTTCTCTGTACAAACGACGGTACATTCTATGAAACTGTGCACGTTTAAGGGATTATTTCAATCAAAGACATGTTGCGTCTGCTGCCGATAATTTAAAGGCAAGCATTATACATGAGCTCGGACGCTGTAATATTTATCCCCAGGAAAATTCTACGAAGCACTGAGGTGGCGCAGGGTATAAATCTTAGTCTGTCAGCATAAGAAATGTGTATAGCCAGTCCAAATGTAAGGAGAGCAACTGTGAATGCAGTTTGAGCATACACTATGTACATTAAGCCTACTAAAATGTTAACAGATAGATAGTAGATGAAATGAAAGAAGCAGCTGAACTTCAGACTCTATTTCTAACACTACGCCCACTAATAGAAAGTAGCAGGTTGCAGTTTCTCTCATCGACGGCTGTGTAACCATGAGGGAAGCAAGCGGCCGTGGTCTACCTGTAGAACGAACCCAGTATTCGTCTGTTGTTCTTTTAGGGAAACCCCTATGCGTAAAAATGAAATGTATATCTCGCTCACGGCATGGTGAGGAACGAAAAGGTTGTTTCTTATCGCACATCTGTACTACGCAGTTTCTGCTTCCTAAGTTTTCTATGTCTATGGAGTATCAAAAGGCAAATCGAGAACAGTATTTTCAAGTAAATAATCCTGCTCCTTAATAACGTACTGTCTTATGTGGAAATTACCACCTCAGATTACATTGCCCAGTGATGGAACATCTGCCGCTAGTGATGGAGATTGCAGCCAGCGATATCCACATGTTTCTGTAGCCAAAGAAGCACTGAGCACGGCAAGACCGTCACGACGAGGTAAATAAACATGAGACAATCCGGCGCCCTGTAGGGCACGAGTAGACAGATGTAGACTACTATTCACACTAATACATGTGTGACAATGACAGGAATCGTGTAATCAAGCACCAGCCAGTGATAGCCATCAATAAATGGTACAAATGGCTCTGAGCATTGTGGGACTTAACTTCTGAGGACATCAGTCCCCTAGAATTCAGAACTACTTAACTAACCTAAGGACACCACATACATCCGTGCCCGACGTAGGATTCGAACCTGCGACTGTAGCGGTCGAGCGATTCCAGACTGTAGCGCCTAGAACCGCTCAGCCACCCCGGCCGGCTAGCCATCAATATTCTATCAAATAAAGCTATATGCAATATGAATATAAATTAAGTAATGAAATGTGGAATAGCTTTGTTTAGAAACGAAATTTTTGTATACGAATTGTTTCCATTTATGTGGTACAGTTGACACACGCAATTATTGCAGTACACACAAAGCAAAAGAAAAAAAAATACCGGCGCACCACTACCGAATTATCGGAATGGGATTAAAGTCGATACATGTATTGTAAGTGTACAGGCATGCTACAATTTCCTAAAAACTGGATGATTTCACAAACTGAGCAAGTCAATAATGTGTTGGTCCACATCAGGCCCTTATTTAAGCAGTTATTTGGCTAGATATTGATTTATACAGTTGTTAAATGTCCTCCTGAGGTGCCAAACTGTCTAGTTGGCGCCTTAGATATTCAAAATTCAGGTCGAAGGGTCCTCCGCACAATGCTTCAAACGCTCTCAATTGGTGAGAAATCCCACGACCTTGCAAGCCAAGGTAGAGTTTGGCGAGCACGGAGACCAGTGTGAGAAACTCTCGTCGTGTGCAGGCGAGCATTATCTTGCTGACATGTAAGCCCAACATGGCTTGCCATAAAGGGCAACTAAACGGGGCATAGAATATCGTTGATATACCACTGGGCTGTAAGGTTGCCGCTCATGAGAATCAAATGAGTCCTCCTGTGAAATGAAAAGGCACCACAGACAATCAGTCCCAATTGTTGGGCTGTACGGGGGACAGCACTCAGGTTAGTCGGGCGTCTCCAGACGGTCATCGCTCATCATTTGGCTCAGTTCGTAGGGGAAATCCTTACTGAAGGCAATGAGATTCCAGGCCGAAGACGTACCTAGTGACGCCCTGAACATAGCTGGGATAACACTGTGACGATCGGCGCCATAAGGCACGACATCTAGTAGTGATGCTCTGGGACATTTCATGTCATAGCAGAACCGCTTCGGTTGTCATCCGTGGCGCCCTTACAGCAGAGCGGTACGGCGGCAATATTCTACGCCCCGTTTTGTTGTTCTTCACGGAAAGCCACCCTGGGCTCACATTTCAGCAAGATAATGTTCGACCGCGCACGGCGAGAGTTTCTTGGTCTTCGTGCTTGTCAAACCCTTTCTTGACCAGCAATGTTGCCGGATCTTAGCTGATGCCCGCGGGCAAAAACCGCAAACAAACAAATCACAATATAATTATTACACAGGTGGATAGATTAGGAAACCTCGAATAACAATGCGACTTACTAGAATCAGCTGACCAGCTACCTCACAAAAGTCGATACCTTTTCGACAGACGTCCAAGGAATTTACATTACCAAAAATAATGTGATGAAAGCCTAAAATCAAATAAAACACACAATCAGGCTCCTTTCAGAGATTTGTTCTTGTGGTCTTCAGTCCAGAGACTGGTTTGATGCAGCTCTCCATGCTATTCTATTCTGTGCAAGCTTCTTCATCTCCCAGTACCTACTGCAACCTACATCCTTCTGAATCTGTTTAGGGTATTCATCTCTTGGTCTCCCTCTACGATTTTCGCCCTCCACGCTACTCTCCAGTACTAAATTGGTGATCCATTGATACCTCAGAATATATCCTACCAACAGATCCCTTCTTCTAGTCAAGTTGTGCCACAAATTTCTCTTCTCCCCAATTCTATTCAATACCTCCTCATTAGTTACGTGATCTACCCACCTAATCTTCAGCATTGTTCTGTAGCATCGCATTTCGAAAGCTTCTATTCTCTTCTTGTCTAAACTATTTATCGTCCAAGTTTCACTTCCATACATGGCTACACTCCATACAAATACTTTCAGAAAGGACTTCCTGACACTTAAATCTATACTCGATGTTAATAAATTTCCCTTCTTCAGAAACGCTTTCCTTGCCATTGTCAGTCTACATTTTACATCCTCTCCGACCATCATGAGTTATTTAGTCCCCAAATAGCAAAACTCATTCACTACTTCAGCACTCATTTCTTAATCTAATTCGCTCAGAATCACCCGATTTAATTAGACTACATTCCATTATCCTCGTTTCGCTATTGTTGATGTTCATCTTATATCCTTCTTTCAAAACACTGTCCATTCCGTTCAGCTGCTCTTCCAAGTCCTTTGCTGTCTCTGACAGAATTACACTGTCATCGGCGAACCTCAAAGTTTTTTATTTCTTCTCCATGGATTTCCTTTACTGCTTGCTCAATATACAGATTGAATAACATCGGGGATAGGCTACAACCCTAACTCACTCCCTTCCCAACCACTGCTTCCCTTTCGTGCCCCTCGACTCTTATAACTGCCATCTGGTTTCTGCACAAATTGTAAATAGCCTTTCGCACCCTGTATTTTACCCCTGCCACCTTCAGGGACAGCTTTTTAAATTCAATAAACAAGGCATTAAATAACGGCTAATCCGTCAAGTAAGATACACTTATAGCCAGAATTAAACACTGCTCTTATAAAACAGAAAAAACAATAAATGAAACACGGCTGGCAAGCACTTACAGGTAATATACCAGACAAGTAGCTTACAGAAAAATTTTAACGGTAGTCGGAGCCTTGTGTACACTCCCAGTCAAGCCATGCTCCCCAGTAATGTGGTACGTAGGAAAGAAAACCCAAACTACAACCCATGTTCGCCACAAATCGCGAATATGTGTCCAGGAAATCAGCTGAACACAGCCTGGTAGCAAAATATAAACGAGTGCCTTCCCTCACAGCAGAAGATCGGAGTTTAGGCCACAAATAGCAGCTATATCCGAAAGAAACCAGGATACAGTGGGCCACACGTCAGTTAAGTACAAAATTACTGTCCTTTACAGAAAAGAGCTCACCATAAAGTCGACAATACAGCCACGCAACAGTTCCCCGAGCCGTGCGCGTCCTCCAACAGTCGAGTAGCTGATAGTTAAACTCCAATCAGTGCCAGGGTGCCAGTAACACCCCATAGACTAGGCTGCCACCTTCCTAATGCGTTCGTGTCAGTGGAGAACTCACACATCTTAGTTAAAACTGGACATCCATATCTTCGATTCTGCTTGCCATGCACACGCCTATAATCCCTAACTGTCGCTGCTGACGTGCTGGCTTACATGCCGGCAGCCTCTAATTTCCCAACAACAGAACTGAGACATACAGGGGTAGATACTATCGATAACAGAGCGCGAAGAATATCGCGTGCAAATGACACAAAGTCTCCATTGAAGCACGTACAGAGCGTGCCACAATTCCCATCACAGTCTTCTAAGGGTTTTGGGGGCAGATAAAGTTTTAATAATGATGTCTTGAAAAGAAGCGTTTGGTTATAAAATATGTTCGAGGACTGGGCCACTTTCAGATCTCCCGCATATATACGTGGCTTTCAAATGAAACCCGGTCACTGGTGTAAAGTAACGGTAACGGTTTTATTAACTCAAACATGTAGTTATACACAGTACACACACACAGTAGACATACTCAATAGTCGCCAAAACTGTTGGCACATTTACCCCATTGCGACACTAGCCGGTCGATTCCATCCTTGAAGAAGCTAGTGGGCTGCTGTCGGATCCAGGCCTGGACCCAGTCACACACTTCGTCATCCGTTGTGAATCGATGTCCGCGAGTAGGAATGAAGGTCACACAGAGAAATGTCGGGACTGTGCGATGGATGTTCCAGAGTTTCCCACCGAAACTGCTGCAAAGTCGTCTTCATCGCATTGGCGGTGTGTGGGCGGGCATTAATCATGCAGGAGGATAACGCCATTGGACAACACGCCTCGGCGTTTCGACTTCTCGTCTCAGTTTCTGTAAAGTGGCTTGATAACGCTGAACATTGATCGTGGTTCCCCATTATAGGAACTCGACAAGCTCACAGCCCTTTGGTCAAAAAAGGACACCATGACCTCACCAGAACTTGTGTGCATAGCCTTTGATTTCTTTTGAGGTGGTGAAGTCGCACGTTTCCGCTGCTTGCTATGACGCTTGCTCTCCGGTTCAAAATGGTGACAACATGTTTCGTCAGCTGTGACATCGAATCACTCCTCGTTGTTCCTCCTTACTCGCCAGGATGTTCGGTAGTGGACGATAACTTGTGTGACTACCTTCTCTTCTCAGTGAAACCACACTGGCGGTATATAACATCAAACGGTGGGCACGCCGTCAGTCTCTCTACCAATACATGGAGCCACCATAACCGCAGTTACGTGCTGCCACAGTTACGTATAAAGGCAGACGTACTGACTAGGTTGCATTTGAATTAACCTCATGTTACATATATTTCCTATACTAGATATCACCTACACGAACAATCACCGTCCGAAAAGGACTTGAAGACCCGGCGGTACCGACCGGTCGTCATGCCCTCCTCATCCCTTAGGTATCATTGGATGTGGTCAGCACACCCCTCTATCAGCCGTTGTCAGTATTCGTGACTGGAGCCGCGACTTGTCAATCAAGTACCTCTTTCATGGCCTCACAAGGGATCCACTGCTGGCTAGCAACGCTGTTACAGTCTAGCACCCGACCGCTAATATGGGAGCAGCAATCTAAGGCTGTTTGCTAAATGATGGTGTGTGCACAGAAAGATATTATCTTTGAGGGACTGAAGGGGAATACAAGAAGACTTAGACAAAATTTCTAGGTCGTTTCATGAATGGCGGCTAGCTCTAAATGTAGAAAAATGTAAATTGCTGCAGATGAGTGAGCATAACAGTCCCATAATGGTCAAATACAGCACTGGCAGTGTGCTGCTTGATACAGTTGCGTCAGTTTAATAGCTAGGCGGAACGCAGCAGAGCGATATGAAACGGAACGAGGGTGTAAGGATTGTAGCGAGGAAGGCGAATAGACGACTTCGGTTTGTTGGCAGAATTTTGGGAAAGTACAGCACGTCTGTAAAGGAGACAGCGAGCCATTCTTGAATACTGCACCAATGTTTGATATTCCCAACAGGTCGTATTAAAGGCTGACAACGAAGTAATTCAAAAGAGGGCTGCTAGATTTGTTACCGGTAGGTTCGACTAGAACACATGTTTTACGGGAACTCAAAAGAAAATCCCTGGAGGGATGGCGACGTTCCTTCAAGAGGCACTACTGAGGAAATTTAGAGGTTGACTGCAAAACGATTCTACTGCACCCCAACATATATCTCGCGTGACGACACAAAAATAAGATAACAGAAATTAGGCCTCGTTCAGAAGAATATTTTACCTCGTTCCATTTACGAGTGGAACAGGAGAGGAAAAGGCTAGTAGTGGAACGCACCGTACGTGGCTGGGGAGTATATGTATGTACGTTTGTCTGGATCTAGGCAGTTCTGAAGTTGCGCTTAATAATGGAGGCAAACCTTAAGAAAAGGAAAGGCAACTACATACGATTTGTCGACCTAGAAAAAGTGTTCGACAGTGATAAATTGTGCAAGACTTTCGAAATTCCAAGGAAAATATTCCTAAATTACGAACACAAGCTAAGAGGGAACAATAAGCAAGGAAAACCAACAGCGAAGCGCTCGAATTAAAAAGAGTATAACACAGGGATGCCGTTTTTCAACTCTAGCGTTCAGTACATCGAAGCAATGACGAAAACTGTAGGGTCACGAGTGGTATTAAAAGTCAAGATATCGATGATAAGATTCGGTGATGACATTGCCACCATCAATGAAAGTGAGAAAGAACTGCATCATCTATTGAATGGAATGAGTGTAATGAGCACAGAGTAGGGAATTGAGAGTAGACCAAAGAAGGATTAAAGTAATGAGGAGTAGCAGGAATGAATATGCGATCAACTTGACATCAATTTTAGGGCCGCGAGACCGACAAAGTAAAGGAAGCCTACTACCTTGGAAGCAAAATAACACATGATGGACCAAGAAAGCAGGACATAAAAAAGTGAATCAGGGACTATGGGATTAGTTGGGAAGGAGAGAGTCGAAGCCTTTCAGATCTGATGGTAAAAAATAAGAGACGTCAAAAAATATTATGTGTAAAATATAGCCTTATTTCAGCATTTTTATGACTGTGGTATCTGCTGTACAGATGTCCACATGGAAAGCTGAAACCCAGTAACGCCTGCTGGCTATCAATGCTCATACAGTTTAGCACTCGACTGCAAATATGGGAGATGATGACACATAACATACAGACAAACTGCACTGAGAGGTCGATTTTTTTTACCTGATCTGTCTGATGATGACTTAAATATGCCGCAAAAACGAGACCACTGCAAGCGGCCCAGGACACATCGTCAAAGTCAAGCAAAAAGTCATTGCACACAGCAAACATAAGTAGACTCATAATATACTGTTATCTGCCCACCACCACCACCCCTCACTCCCTTCTCCCATTTTCCAATGCACCTCTCTCCGATAATCCCTATACAACAGCACCCATCATAGGAATAAACCTGATATAGACAAACAGAAACGCGATTGTTGGTCAGCATCCGTAGCTCTCGTATACTGGTTTTGTTCCGCTCTTGGAAGTAGATCCAACTTACGTGTTAGATATCACTATGTCTCCGTAAAAGAACCTTTAAGATTTAGCAGCCATCAATGTTTTCCTTAATCATATTTTAGCTACATAATTTTTATCTCAAAAATCGTGTACAGTCACTGTCTCTGTGCTCTGACTGTCCATACGTACTGTAAAAATGAATGACACCTTTTTTTGTTTCGCAGTGAAACATTCGAGGAAGAAGTTGTTCCTAATGTTTTTTACAAGAATATAGAAAAGAAATAAGCTTTGACAGTTCTAGAGAAACACTATGTAATAAAAATAAGGCCGGGTATTTTTATTATATGCGTGGTGTAAACGTAATGTTATAGAATGATAATCGTGTGTACTGCCGGGCGGCGGTTCGAAATTCGCTACGGTCTATAATTTTTTTGTCAAATATATGTTAATTAACGCATCCTTAACCATCATTTTTTAAGAAAAATGAATAACTTTTAGTCTCTAATTACATATCTCAAGCAAAATTCTAGTTTTTGTTGAAAATATACATTCTTAATTGTCAGCATTTTATAAAAGACTGTTACAGGTTGTTAAAGTTAGGAAAACACTACACAATAAAAAATTTTGGAGGAAAATGAAAAATCGAATATTCTTAATTTGAATATGCCCATCGCTTTGTAGGACAAATGCGGTCTCGCACGAACCAGAGTGATATGCGTCATAGGAACGTGGAACGGCGTCGAGCACATGGCACAAATGCTGCAATTTTTACAGTTGTCACCGTAACACTGCAATATGAAACCAACAGAACTGACCAGGAGAAATAAAAAGGCATTTCAGCTGCCAAACGTATTGAAACTAATGCACGAAGCTTTGTGACACGTCATTGCCGAATGATGGCAAAATGCAGAACAGCACGTCAGAAAAGAGGAGGAGGAAATGGGAATTTTTTCGTGGCTTGGGATTCTGTTGCTGATCGCATCGTTATCAACGTATCAATCTGAAATGTACCGTATTCCTCCGAGTCCGATATGAAAGGAGTTGAGAGATTACCAAATGACAGACTGTAATACCTTCAGCGGCTTCAGTATTTAACTACATAGGCGCTTCTACTATTGTTAAGGTCAGGAATTTTCATCACTTGCTTTTAGTTACAGTAGTATGTTAGCTAAGATCGGGTCCATGTTACGTTTTCCGTCCGGTCAGCTAAGAAGACTAGCGCCTGTATTTTTCCATATATTCCTTCCATCTGTTTAAAAATTAAATAATATTCAAAGCTACATTGTTTCTCTCATCGTCTCTTTTTACGTCTTGGCTTCAGTTCTTCACATCATTGCAGATTAGTTGGATCACTTGCCTGGCCACTACTGTCCAATTTAAATGCGTCTGTAAAATAGTTGAACCGTATCATCGCTGAGTCGATGTACGCATAACGCGAATTTAATATCCTTCAAGACTGTCGCCTGTTACCCACAGCTTTCTGTGTCAATTTTTTTCCCTCTACCATAAATCGTTACTAGTTTTAAAAAATTCTATTATTTTCTGTATGAGACCATGTTGAGAAGTGTACGCACCCAGATTTATGTAGAATATCAGAGACCTGCACTTGTGCAATCTCAGTAGCAATGAATCCTGGAACAGAAATAACAGGGGAATCTGTTGTGATGGCCACCATGTATTGCCGGCAAGGAGAGGCTTCACTATTTTTACAAAAAAATAAAATAAATGAATAAATAAATGAAGTAAACAAGATCCCAAACTGTTAACTTGCATCATGATAACCAAATGAAAAATGGCGCCCGCACTGATCGCAAGGGCTCTCAGCGTCACCATCGAAGACGAACTCCCTGGCAGCTATAAATCGTGCAGGGAGTCCAGGTAGTTACCCGCTCTTCAAAGAATGCATGTAGAATCATATTCATGTACCGGGGTGATGGGAAGTCATCATAGAATGTGATGGCATGCAGCCGAATGCGAGGCAGTGTAGTATAACGTCGACAGAATGTAAAATTTCACTGAACTTTCCAATTAACGACGCACGTGCGGAGGTTATTACTTTTATGACGGTAATATTGACACGCCAAGATATAGTGGTTGCGAGTGGCAGCAGCGATGCTGAAAAAGAGGCTGTTGTACATTATATCTCTTGCTTTGTTAGCCGACTGGGATGTAATTTCTAATTTTTTTGTTTTTCTTCTTTTGTTTTATGTTGTCTTCCTGGAGGGGAGTAGGGAGGGGTATATATTGTTGTATGAAAGGGATAGTCGGCCGCCGGCCATTGTGGCCGAGCAATTCTAGGCGCTTCAGTCTCGAACCGCGTATCCGCTACGGTCGCAGGTTCGAATCCTGCCTCGGGGATGGATGTGTGTGATGTCCTTAGTGTAGTTAGGTAGTTCTAAGTTCTAGGAGACTGATGACCTTAGATGTTAAGTCCCATAGTGCTCAGAGCCATTTGATACTCGCCCATTGCAATCAGAATTGTGACTTTAGTCTTTGGTGTCCTTAAAGAAAAGGTGGGAGGATTAAAAACCATTGTAATTCGAAAAAGCACATCTTGATGAATAAACGAACAGGAAAAGGTAAGTCGTTCTTCTAAAAATTCGTTGCTTCACATTGGACATTATATATATTTAAGTTTTACCGGCAAGAATTACACCCTGTGGCAAAAATAATATAAAAAGCCTACATCAAAATTGTAATAACACGTATCAAAACCAGCGACGAGCGACATTGCCCTCTTTCCTCAAAAGTAACATTCAGTAGCCCAGACGTGGATTTATTCACGCTACAACGATGAAGGATCTGTTGCCTTCCCGTTTTTCTTTGAGATTGTGCAGAATCATTAATACTAAATCGTCGATCGCCGTAGCTGTGGAGTCCAGGGATCGATATCGCAGAGGTTCAGAAGAAGAACTCTTCCTCCAGCGAATCGCTGTTGCTGGAGATACGTAAATAATAATAATTATTATTACTATTATTTTATGAGAATCTTCAAGACTTTTGTTAGGAAAAGTCCTGCAATTAACTTCTCAAACATTCATAATATTCTTGTTTCTTTTTTTATTCCTTTTTTATCTGCACACTCGCCCAGTACAGTACTCATGCATTCAAGAGAAAATTAGTACATTATTGCAATTAACTTGGGGAATGAACATTGTAACAGTCTGTCGTGGAGCTTATCGTGAAACTGGCTGCCCTTAAAGGCGTAGTGAAGATGATGTGATAATACGTTCTATAGGCACGGAAAAAAATTCCAGAGGTTGAATTTGTTTGGTGGTTCCAGGCACTATGAACTGTAATGTCGCGCACTTTTCAGCAGGGAGAGTTTGTTCTACAGAGTATGATTTTTATACGCGGAACAGAAACCAAGGAAAAGCAAGTTATTTGGATTAGCTACTGGCCAAAAGCAGTGCTCATACCATAGTTGTAGTTCTCTTACGCCCATTGTCTTGCTCTTGCTTCTTGTGAAGTAAATATTCCCTTGTGCCCTTGCAAGATCACGCAGCCGAGACAGAATTGTACGGAGTAGAGCACCTCCAACTTCTCATAACACAACAAATAACTTTCCAGCCAGTTTACCACCCAGATTAAAAGTCGGCATAAGTGTTTTCAAATGCGTTAAGGCACTGATCTTAGGTGATCTTGATACAACTCTTTTGGTACCACTAATTTCCATGGTTCCTTTCACAGGCATTTCCTCTCAAATCCCGATTGGTCAGAGGTGAAAATAAATTCCTTACTACCCGTGGTATAGGGGTAGCGTCTTTGATTCATAATCAAAACGTCTTCGGTCCCGGGTTCGATCCCCGCCACTGCCTAAATTTTGATAAATAATCAGCATTGGCGGCCGAAGACTTCCAGCATAAGGTCAGCCTCATTCTGCCAACAGCCTTGTCAAAGAGGGCGGAGGAGCGGATAGAGATTCAGGGCACTCTCTTGTCCTAGGGGTGGGAAATTGCCCCTAAAGGCGGAAGAATCAGCAATGATCAACATGAGGATGCAGAAGGCAATGGAAACCACTGAATTAAAGACACGTAACGTGTTTCCGCAGGACATGTGGCCTGTAGTTGAAGAAGTGTCATGATGATCTCTCCATTCGCAAAAGATTCCGGAATAGTCCCCCATTCGGATCTCCGGGAGGGGACTGCCAAGGGGGAGGTTACCATGAGAAAAAGATTGAATAATCAACGAAAGGATAATGTTCTACGAGACGGGGCGTGGAATGTCAGAAGCTTGAACGTGGTAGGGAAACTAGAAAATCTGAAAAGGGAAATGCAAGTGCTCAATCTAGATATAGTAGAAGTCAGTGAAGTGAAGTGGAAGGAAGACAAGGATTTCTGGTTAGATGAGTATCGGGTAATATCAACAGCAGCAGAAAATGGTATAACAGATGTAGGATTCGTTATGAATAGGAAGGTAGGGCAGAGGGTGTGTTACTGTGAACAGTTCAGTGACCAGGTTGTTCTAATCAGAATCGACAGCAGACCAACACCGACAACGATAGTTCAGGTATACATGCCGACGTCGCAAGCTGAAGATGAACAGATAGAGAAAGTGTATGAGGATATTGAAAGGGTAATGCAGTATGTAAAGGGGGACGAAAATCTAATAGTCATGGGCGACTGGAATGCAGTTGTAGGGGAAGGAGTAGAAGTAAAGGTTACAGGAGAATATGGGCTTGGGACAAGGAATGAAAGAGGAGAAAGACTAATTGAGTTCTGTAACAAGTTTCAGCTAGTAATAGCGAATACCCTGTTCAAGAATCACAAGAGGAGGAGGTATACTTGGAAAAGGGAAGATTTCAATTAGATTACATCATGGTCAGACAGAGATTCCGAAATCAGATACTGGATTGTAAGGCGTACCCAGGAGCAGATATAGACTCAGATCACAATATAGTAGTGATGAAGAGTAGGCTGAAGTTCAAGACATTAGTCAGGAAGAATCAATACGCTAAGAAGTGGGATACGGAAGTTCTAAGGAATGACGAGATACGTTTGAAGTTCTCTAACGCTATAGATACAGCAATAAGGAATAGCGCAGTAGGTAGCACAGGTGAAGAGGAATGGACATCTATAAAAAGGGTCATCACAGAAGTTGGGAAGGACAACATAGGTACAAAGAAGGTAGCTGCGAAGAAACCATGGGTAACAGAAGAAATACTTCAGTTGATTGATGAAAGGAGGAAGTACAAACATGTTCCGGGAAAATCAGGAATACAGAAATACAAGTCGCTGAGGAATGAAATAAATAGGAAGTGCAGGGAAGCTAAGACGAAATGGCTGCAGGAAAAATGTGAAGACATCGAAAAAGATATGATTGTCGGAAGGACAGATTCAGCATACAGGAAAGTCAAAACAACCTTTGGTGACATTAAAAGCAACGGGAATTCCACTGTTAAATGCAGAGGAGAGAGCAGATAGGAGGAAAGAATACATTGAAAGCTTCTATGAGGGTGAAGATTTGTCTGATGTGATAGAAGAAGAAACAGGAGTCGATTTAGAAGAGATAGGGGATCCAGTATTAGAATAGGAATTTAAAAGAGCTTTGGAGGACTTACGGTCAAATAAGGCAGAAGGGATAGATAACATTCCATCAGAATTTCTAAAATCATTAAGGGAAGTGGCAACAAAACGACTATTCACTTTGGTGTGTAGAATATATGAGTCTTGCGACATACCATCTGACTTTCGGAAAAGCATCATCCACACAATTCCGAAGACGGCAAGAGCTGACAAGTGCGAGAATTATCGCACAATCAGCTTAACAGCTCATTCATCGAAGCTGCTTACAAGAATAATATACAGAAGAATGGAAAAGAAAATTGAGAATGAGCTAGGTGACGATTAGTTTGGCTTTAGGAAAAGTAAAGGCACGAGAGAGGCAATTCTGACGTTACGGCTAATAATGGAAGCAAGGCTGAAGAAAAATCAAGACACGTTCATGGGATTTGTCGACCTGGAAAAAGCGTTCGATAGTATAAAATGGTGCAAGCTGTTCGAGATTCTGAAAAAAAGTAGGGGTAAGCTATAGGGAGAGACGGGTCATGTACAATATGTACAACAACCAAGATGGAATAATAAGAGTGGACGATCAAGAACGAAGTGCTCGTATTAAGAAGGGTGTAAGACAAGGCTGTAGCCTTTCGCCCCTACTCTTCAATCTGTACATCGAGGAAGCAATGATGGAAATAAAAGAAAGGTTCAGGAGTGGAATTAAAATACAAGGTGAAAGGATATCAATGATACGATTCGCTGATGACATTGCTATCCTAAGTGAAAGTGAAGAAGAATTAAATGATCTGCTGAACGGAATGAACAGTCTAATGAGTATACAGTATGGTCTGAGAGCAATTCGGAGAAAGACGAAGGTAATGAGAAGTAGTAGAAATGAGAACAGCGAGAAACTTAACATCAGGATTGATGGTCACGAAGCCAATAAAGTTAAGGAATTCTGTTACCTAGGCAGTAAAATAACCAATGATGGACGGAGCAAGGAGGACATCAAAAGCAGACTCGCTATGGCAAAAAAGACATTTCTTGCCAAGAGAAGTCTACTAATATCAAATACCGGCCTTAATTTGAGGAAGAAATTTCTGAGGATGTACGTGTGAAGTACAGCATTGTATGGTAGTGAAACATGGACTGTGGGAAAACCGGAACAGAAGACAATCGAAGCATTTGAGATGTGATGCTATAGACGAATGTTGAAAATTAGGTGGACTGATAAGGTAAGGAATGAGGAGGTTCTACGCAGAATCGGAGAGGAAAGGAATATGTGGAAAACACTGATAAGGAGAAGGGACAGGATGATAGGACATCTGCTAAGACATGAGGGAATGACTTCCATGGTACTAGAGGGAGCTGTAGAGGGCAAAAACTGTAGATGAAGACAGAGATTGGAATACGTCAAGCAAATAATTGAGGACGTAGGTTGCAAGTGCTACTCTGAGATGAAGAGGTTAGCACAGGGGAGGAATTCGTGGCGGGCCGCATTAAACCAGTCAGTAGACTGATGACCCCCCCCCCCCCCCCCCAAAAAAAGGAATCTACAAATTCGAACTAATTCCACATTTTGCTGTGTATCGTCAAGTCAACGTTTTGTTTGAAATTATCTTACGTCTTCCAATTCTGTAGCGCTGTTTGAAGTTGTACAACCATCCACTGCTTCTCTTGAAACCACTAATCTATGTAGCGCACAATTATATGTGGACAACGTAGTAGGTTCACTATCATGCACACCCTGTAAATTGAATCGAGCTTCCTCGAAAGGTGCAAACACCAGTTTTTGTAACAAGTGCGCCTTGTCCTCCCTTGAATGCCGGTAGTTTTTCTTATGCACTAAGCGGTCATATTACTGTAGACTTATTCGAAATCTGTTCGTAATTTTCTTTTTACTATGCTGCGGATGAACTTTCATATATGTAATCATGTTTAGTACCCGCCGCTTGGACAACATTTTCCTTTACTAAGTTCACTGGAGACGGAATTTGTAGCTCCCTGTCCGACATGATGATTAACTGCATAGCTCGACATTTATTTCAATATTATTTTTACTTGTTAAGCTCGTATCGTCATCAGCGTACTCCTCATGTGTATTGTCGACATAGTCGAGTGTATGCGACACCATAACTTCCACTGACTCATCTTGCAGAAACGCTGTTATTTCGTCTGACACTTCTTTCTAACTCTACGAAGTTCCTTGGCCTCCTTTCTGACGAAATGTCACTGTCGACAACTGTTGTTGTAGACATAACGCAATGTTTACGTTGTTTATCGATTCCATTGCACTGCTTTGTATCAACAGCACAAATACTGTAGCACTCTCGAGAGTTGATTTATTTATTTTTTTCAACTCGTATTTTGTTCTATATTGTTCGTTGCGTTTGTTCCGGGCGGATGTCCCATGATCCCATGACACCCCTTGAAGTTCATCGTTGATCCATTTACTAAGTTTTTTTTATTATTATTACAGAGGGCAGCCAACCCTCTGACCGAACACGCCGAGCGCACCAGCATTTAAGCTGCTCAACTACGCTCCGTAGCCTCATGCTGTGCTCACCACTGGATACATTCAGTCCCGCCCCCTGTTACCAACCACAGTATTGTGGTTGCATGATAGACCATATGTTAGGGCGTCGAATGCCGTGAACATCACTGGCCTTCAGCGACCTCACACTCAAAGGGTCCCTTGGCAGTAACGAGCCATCAGCTAAACTGTAAGAAACAGTAGACATCCGTAAACAACGCTTTAAAGCTCGTAGGTCGGTACAAAAGTCGGCTGGACAACGTGAACGGACTGTACCGCCGCTGAGTTCCTGATCCAGTTATTACTCGGTAAAAGGAGGTCCTGCGATGTTTTCGCGGGCCGCCGCCGAGGGGCATGAATCATCTCCCTCGCCGCACCCCACCCCTCCCCCTCCCCCGCCCCTTACGCCGCTCAGTAACTCAGGAAATTACGCGCCTCCGCCCCCGCCGCCGCCCCCGGGGAGTGCTGCTTCACTCCACAACTGCGTACCTCGCCGCCCCCAGGTCTCCTAATGCCGGTGCCGAGGGAGCCAGACCAGCCAGCCAGAGCTGCGGAAATGTGCTCTGCCGGCGCGCAACGCCCTACCGAATCACGCCGTGCGTCCGGAAATCACAACAGCTGCACCGGCCACGGGAACTGCAAAAGATACGTAAAATTCATTACTCAAAAAGTATATGTTTGCATTTTATTTATTTTGCCTACTGGCGACCGGTTACGGTACACAGTACCATCCCCAGGGCAGTATGGCACGCAGTCGCCACGCTTGCTTCTCAAGGCTGCGTGCCAGAGTACGGCCTGAAGGTGGTGTTGTGTATGGAATCCAGTAGCCACTAGGCAAAATAAATAAAATGTAACTTTGAATACAAACATAGATTTTTTCAGTACTGTATTCGTCGCTGTCCTGCAGGTAATAAGTCGGCAATATATAAAATTCATTACTTCTTTGTCTTTTTTTTATCAAAATGGTTCTAATGGCTCTGAGCACTATGGGACTCAACTGCTGTGGTCATTAGTCCCCTAGAACTTAGAACTACTTAAACCTAACTAACCTAAGGACATACCACGCATCCATGCCCGAGGCGGGATTCGAACCTGCGACCTTAGCAGTCGCACGGTTCCGGACTGCGCGCCTAGAACCGCGAGACCACCGCGGCCGGCTTTTTTAATCAGTCTTCTGACTGTTTTTATGCGGCCCGCCACGAATTCCTCTCCTTTGCCAACCGCTTTATATCAGAGTAACACTTGCAACCTACGTCCTCAATTATATGCTGGATGTATTCCAATCTCCGTCTTCCTCTACAATTTTTGCCCTCTAGAGCTCTCTCTGGTACCGCGAAGTTATTCAGTCCCTTCTTTTTATCAGTGTTTTACGTATGTTCCTTCCCTCGCCGATTCTGCGAAGAAGCTCCTCATTCCTTGCCTTATCAGTCCATCTAATTTGCAACATTCATTTGTAATACTTGGTCTCAAAGATTTCGATTCTCTTCTGGTCTGGGTTTCCCACAGTCCATACCATTCAATGATGTACTCCAAACGTACATTCTCAGAAATTTCGTCCTCAAAGTACCCTGTTCATTACATTCAACTGTCCGCCCCTGGTAGCTGAGTGGTCAGAGCGACAGAATGTCATACCTAAAGGCCCACGTTCGAGTCCCGGCTGGGTCGGAGATTTTCTCCGCTCGGGGTCTGGGTGCTGTGTTGTCCGTATCATCGTCATTGCATCCCCATCGACACGCAAGTGACCGAAGTGGCGTCAACTCGAAAGACTTGCACTAGGCGAACGGTCTACCCGACGGGAGGCCCTAGCCAGACGACACTTCAATTTCCATTACATTCAACTCATCCTGCAATACTTCTTCACTTTCACTGAGGATAGCAATGTCATTGCCGAATCTAATCATTGATATTCTTTCACCCTGAAGTTTAATTCCCCTCTTGAACCTTTGTTTCCGTCAGTACTCCTTCGATGTATAGATTGAGGAGTAAGGGCGAAAGACTACATCTCTGCCTTACACACTTTTTAATCAAAGCACTTCCAGTGCTATTGTTGTTCCTTAATTCTTGTACCCATTGTATTTCATCCGTCTTTCCTTTAGCTTGCGCCTATTTTCTCCGAATTTTGAACGTCTTGCAGCATTTTACATTGTCGAACGCTTTTTCCAGATAGAGAAATCCAATGAACGTCACTCCATTTTCTTCAGTGTTGTTTCCATTATCAACCTTATCATCACAACTGCCTCTCTGGTACCTTTACATTTTCTGAAGCCAAACTGAGCGTCATCTAACACGTCCTCATTTTATTTCCCATTCTTCTGTACGTAATTCTTCTTCTCAAGTTGGATTCGTGAGGTGTTAAGTTTATCGTGCGATAATTCTCGCACTTGTTGGCTCTTGTACACTTTGGAATTGTGTGCATAATTGTTTTCCGAAAGTCATGATATATCGCCAGACTCATACATTCTGTACACCAAGGTGAATAGTTGTTTTGTTGCCACTTCCCTCAACGATATTAGAAAATCCGATGGAATGTTTGTATCCATTCTGACTTACTTGATTTCACGCCTTCGAAAGCTCTTTTAAATTCAGATTCTAATACTGGACCCCCCATCTCTTGTCTATCGACTATTGTTTCTTCTTCTGTCACGTCATCAGACAAGTGTAACCTTAGTGATTATAAAATGAAAGTCATGTTTTTTTAATGATGACATGCGTCTTTGACGGAGAACTCCATATGAAAGTAGTAGAATTAGATCTGTTATTGTAGGGATAAAGCATAACAGTATGCAGTGCACTCTTGTTGTATTAACAGACAACTGAGGTAATAGTAATGAGCAGAAAATGCTATCATTTGTTTCCGCTATGATGCAGGGTAAATGACTAATGGCGACTACTACATTTAAACGTTTGTGAAGCATGATGAGAGAAAATGTTCTCTCGAAGACAGGACTGTCAACAAGATTCATGCTGTAATCATGTTCGACTGTATATAAGATCTTTTTTGGAAACGATAAGTATCACTGAAACGTAGATTATGCTTGTACGCTATACAGTATTAAAATACAGAATATGTAAACAGGCAGAATACGGCGCTGCGGTCGGCAACGTCTATATGAGACAAGTGACTAGCGCAGTTCTTAAACCGGTTACTGCTGCTACAATGGCAGGTTATCAAGATTTAAGTGAGTTTGAACGTGGTGTTGTAGTCGGCGCACGACGGATGGGACACACCATCCCCGATCCGAGGTACGACCATTTCACGAGCGTACCATGAATATCAGGAACCCGTTAAAACATCAAATCTCCGACACCGCTGCGGCCAGAAAAATATCCTGCAAGAATGGGACCAACGGCGAGTGAACAGACTCGTTCGGCGTGACGGAAGTGAAATCCTTCCGCAAACTGCTGCAGATTTCAATTCTGGGTCATCAACAAGTGTCAGCATGCGAACCATTCAACGAAATGTCATCGATATGGGCTTTCGGAGCCGAAGGCCCACTCATGTACCCCTGATCACTGAACGACATAACGATTTACGCCTCTCCTGAACCCATCTACACTGACATTAGGCTGTTGATGACTGGAAACATGTTGCCTGGTCAGGTGTGTCTCGTTTCAAATTGTATCGAGTGGATGGACGTTTACGGGTATGGAGAAAACCTGAGGAATACATGGACTCTGCATGTCAGCAGGGGACTGTTCAAGCTGGTGGAGGCTCTGTAATGGTGTGGGGAGTGTTTAGTTGGAGTGACAGGGGACCCCTGATAAGTCTAGATACGACTCTGACACGTGATACGTGTCGGAGCACCTCCATCTATTCATGGCCATTGGGGCAATTCCAGCAGGAAAATGCGACATCCACACGTCCAGAACTGCTACAGAGTGGCTCCAGCAACACTCTTCTGAGTATAAATACTCCCGCTGGCCACCGAACTCCTCAGACATGAACGTTATTGGGCATATCTAGGATTCCTTGCAATGTGCTGTTCAGAAGAGATCTCCGCTCCCTCGTACTCTTACGGATTTATGAATAGCTTTGCAGGATCATGGTGTCAATTTCCTGCAGCACTAATTCAGACATTATTCGAGTCAACGCAACGTCATGTTGCGACACTTCTGAGTGCTCGCTGAGGCGCTACACGATATTTGGCAGGTGTACCAGTTTTTTTTTTTTGTTTTTGTTTTTTTTACTTACTGTATCCCAGTTACTTCGTATAAATGCGAAATGTGGAAGTATGAGGAAGAAAGATGAGAGAGGGTTCACGCAGATGTAATGAGATTTACTGGAAACACAACTCCTAAGATAGGACGAAACTGGCTCCAGAACAAAACTGTAGAGGACATTGCTTGCTTCAGTAAACTGCAGGATACAACAGATTCGCATGTTTGGATGTAAGATACTAATAAATGTTATTAAAATTCTAGAACAACGAATGAAATGGAGCTCCAGAATACGACCGTGAATGGGATTAGACAATTCATAAATGATGAGGTAAAAATTAAGGGACACATCGGGCTCAGGGAAACCGAGGAGTGAAGACGCAAGTTTGGTGAATGGGGACATACCTAATAAAAGAGAACAAAGAAGGATATGAAAGTATATTTGGTGCAGACTACAAATGTTTTCGTGCAGTAATCTCCAAACGATAAAGAGGTATTTCGTTTGCTTAGCGCGAAAATAATGTAAGGTGACAGCAACCTCGGTTCCTTTCATCAAGGTTGTACAAGAGCACTAACTATGTAGTTCTTTACCCTCTGCTGCAGTCATAATGAGTTTGATCAGAACATAGCTTGCGTCTTTCAGTTTTCCCAATAATGCAATTTAAAAATTTATCGGTTTATGATAGCCCAGGTGTTCGCATAGTCTACATTATATGTGAACGTAAAAAGGACAGTATACTGTTATTGGTGACTTTAGGTTCTAAAGAGATTTCGAATTAACTACGCTTGATGATGTGACGCTTGGTTCTGCATTTGGCTCACACGAACACACTCGATAGCGAGGGACGGCCGCTGCTTGTCCTAATTCGCCTCATACTGTGGCGAGAGAGTTGAGGAGAGGGTTTCAGAGGGACAGAGATCTAATTTACTGAACAAAAAACCAAGTATTGCTTAAACCCCAGCTAAGTTCTTTGTCGAGAGGAATCGAAGTACATGTCTGTGGGATACAAACTGCCGCTTCCTTTGTCTTCATTAAACGATGTAAGGCAAAGACGTCAAATTTCGTCCCCTAGTCTGTTTGTGGGCTCTGAATACTATATCTTTAAATCAATTATTCCCAAAAAATTTATGTAACACCACCAACTAAGTCTACACATGGTATTTAACCAAAATATATCAGAAATTATTTGTTATTTTCACAGAAAAAACTTCAGAAGCAATGTACTTTTACCAAACTTGAAAAAGTGGTCCTATTTTCGTCCCCTACTAATAAGTCTTGTAAAAGATGTATTATCAATTTAAAAACAAGGTGATCATAGTAAAGAAATGTTACTCTTGTGGTTGGCAGGAGAGCCAACACCTTGGTATTAAAGGAGGCCGAAATGCACGCGTTTAATTCACGCAGGCTAGCGTGAGGTCTGGAACATGACAAGGGAATTAGAATTGAGAAAAACGGGCGTAGCTGGTGGAATACTTAACTTTAATCCATTAATGATGAACGTCGCTCGTGATAGTACATGACTCACAATATCAATGGTAACTGAATATGGCGCCTTGCTAGGACGTAGCAAATAACGTAGCTGAAGGCTATGCTAACTATCGTCTCGGCAAATGAGAGCGTATTTTGTCAGTGAACCATCGCTAGCAAAGTCGGCAGTACAACTGGGGCGAGTGCTAGGAAGTCTCTCTAGACTTGCCGTATGGCGGCGCTCGGTCTGCAATCACTGATAGTGGCGACACACTGGTCCGACGTATACTACCGGACCGCGGCCGATTTAAATGCTACCACCTAGCAAGTGTGGTGTCTGGCGGTGACACCACAGTCACAGTATTTATTTATATTAGATACAGTTTACAAACGTTCATTTTTAGTACAAAAATATTGATTAGCAACTGTACGATTAATTTTTACCCTTCCAAACAAGAGTCGAAAATAAATGTTTTTTGTTCTTTGATCCTGAGCACATTTCGTGTTGCCACACGGAACGTTGAGGGCAACGTACCCATTTTTCCCCATGATTGTCTTGAGAAAAACGTTTTAGGCCAATAGGCCACTCAGTATCATCTTCATTATGCTCGATTCCACTTGAATCTTGGTGTGGAACATTACATTCGTCATCAGAGTCACTGGATATTTCCAGTTTTGTTTTCTTTTTTAACGATTTCTTTACCTATCCGAGCAATATCTTCGGAATTCGTTTTTTCACATTACGGTTGGTTTCCTCCTGAGGTGGTTGTAGTTTCATCTTGTAAGGTGAGCCTGTGTTAAGAGAAGCACTGCCTCGCCGCTTAGGTGGAGATGAGTGGATAACAGGGACCCCTACCATATCTCTTGGGCTAACTGCTGTTAATTGTGGCATCTGTGTGATTTTTTGCATGTGGGTCAGGAGCTGAGGAGGCGTCAGCAATCGCCGAAAAGTCTTCTGGGCCAAGCACACTCGGGTTGTAAGGCAGAGTCCCAGTGTTCTTAAAACAATTCACGGCAGTCTTTAGAACCGCTGCCTTTCCATAGGCTTCATGGAATAGCTGTGCAATCTGCAGGTTACCAACAATCCTGCCGGGATGGTTAGACAGCCAATTTTCCATTGTCTGCGCATAAAACATTTTAAAAGGAAATATGAACGACACTTCGAGAGGCTGCAGTTTTGTAGTGGATTCAGGAGGCAACCAGACTATCGCAACACCATTATCACAAGCAATGTTAATAACATTCACATTGCGAGAATGCCAATAGTATCCGTCCAATATGAACACCATAGAATCTTCCTTTGATGGCTTTACAATTGAAATGAAATTTCTAAACCATTTTCCAGAAAGATCACTTGTGACCCACGCAGTCTCATTCGCTGCTCCTATTGACCCAGGTGGGGCTCCATCCATGAGTTCGTTCTTTATCAGCTTTCTGAAAAAATTAATAAAAGGAGACACATATATACTTGATGCCAACAAGTACAATATAACCGTCACTAGTGCACCTGTCTCTGCAGACGACAGTTTGTGCAGAGACTTCTGCCCGCCGCGTAGCAACACTCTTTCTTAGTTTGTGTTGTACCATTGTGATGCCAGTTTTATCTGCGTTAGATACTTTAAGTGGATTTAATTGTATTTTCTCCACCTCGGGCTCCAAAATAGAGAGAACGAGCTTAACACTTTTCTCGTTGAAACCTTGTACCCTAGCTAGTGACAAGGATTGCGGCTTTCGTGTAGAAAGAGTCGGATGTCTCGGAAGACACAGATGCATGAACTTCCGTTCAGCTGTTTTTCATCCTGCTGAAAATGGGTGAGCAACATTATTGCATATAGCAAGCTGAAAGGCCATTCACCTAAGATCATTCAGAGTAAGATCATAGAAATCTTTCTGCATGTTCTTACAAAAGACGCTAACTCAGCATATAACTCAGGTGAAAAAACTGATTTTCTTCCAATAGCTTTTTCAATTAAGTCTTCAGCACTTTTGCATTCTCCTTTCTTTCAAAAAATCATTGAGAGTTGCCCTAGGCACATTAAATGTCTTACTCGCAGTTTTATATCCCATTTCCTTGTTTCTCACCGCAGTTATTGCCCATTAAATCGCCTCTCTCTGCCACTTCTTTCTTGGCGGCATCTGAAACAAAATGAAAAAGTATGTTCTAAATTTCTTCCCCTGGACGAATGTAGGGACATATGGAAGAGACGACAAACGAACATCATACTTGCCAATATGGAGGCTTTCTACATTACGTGAGGTAACCAACACGGCAAAACGCTCAGATCATTCACTTTATAACTTACCCTAAACGGATATTTCAAATACAACTAAATAAACACATTATAATAATTCGAAAAGAGCATTTAAAAAAGTATTTCGACCCCTGACCTTTTGAGAAATTAGAATCCGTTTTCTCAAACGGCCACGCAGAGGACTGGACGCATGAAACTCTCACAACTACATGGTGGCCATGAGCACAACTAACAGAACAATGAACCTTAGGCACGGAGACGAAATTTGGCGCCTTTACCTTATAAAAAAAAAAAACAAGTGCTACGTCGCGTCCACATCGTGTCACTTGGAATTGGAGACAGATTTCTGGAAGGAAATAATCTGTTGATCTACTTGAGAGAAAGTCTTGACCGGATCAAGTTGTTAAAATACCCGTATTACAAGAGGTGAGACATGTAATAAGTACAGAAATGACCATACAGCAAACAGTGCTGGTTAGTCACCGTTCCATCTACGTAAAGTGAAACTCTCAGTACTAACTGAGCCCACAGCTAGGACACGGCACGCAGAAGGCCCTAGCTAAACGACTAGGATTCCATCAGCTGCGCTGCAACGGCTGCAGATAACTCTGCTTAGCACTGCCTGGCTACTCTCTTCGGCTGCCTCTGCTGACACAACAAATAACTTCATAATCTGACTGAATAGACCTCTCGGTGCGTCCTGCTTCCGAGTTTTATTTAGTTTTCCCCATCGCTCCCACCAGTCTCTGACGTAACGTGTTGTCGAAGGGCCCTCGCCGTTTCATACTCTGGCGCCTCTGGTCAGTATTACGTTTAGGAGTCTCAGACATTTTACGTACCCTGTCTCCAAGGTACAAACTGCAGTTGTGCCTAGGTGAGTAGCATCTCTTGTCTCTTTAAGTTTCCCTTGGTTATGTTTTGAACTCAAGAGACTTGGCCGTTTCCCATTGTTGTTGTACACCAGTTTTTGTCTCTATCATAGGTAAATGACTGAGGACCTACCTAATACAATAGTTACCAACTAGCTCATGACCATATATTTAAAATAGTTAATCCAAACAGTAATACACTGTGACCACTAAAAGTGGAGCACCATGAATACAGCATGCTGCAATAATCAAATCTGCATCAAATTTATTACATTTTTGGATATTTTTTATTTTATCATCTGTTTACTTATGTGTCACCCTATATAAGGCTTGCCTTTTACCGGTTATGGCAAATAGTGCAAACTACTACATAAAGACCATATTACAATTATACAATACAATCTCTGTTGTTACGAAAGTTGGAGTGTAATACAGGGTGTCCCAAAAAGAATGACCCGATTTTAAATAGAATTATTTATTAGGAAGAAAGCCTCGACACTAAGAAATTGTGTACTAAATTACTCAGAAAAGACAGAAGTTCATAAAAATCCATCATAAATGTTCAATACGTCCTCCATTGGCTGCATGGACGACATTTAGCCGATAGCCGAATTCATCCCAAACTGAGCGTAGGTATCTTTTGTCACTGAAGCTACAGCAGCTGATATTCTAGTTTTCAGTTCATCAGTGTCACGAGGTAAGGGAGGAACATAAACACATTGCTTAACATATTCCCACAGGAAGAAATCACATGGTGTTAAGTGAGGTGACCTAGGAGGCCAAGCGTTAAAGCCTGGTCTCGCGGTCCTGTACGCCGTATCCAACGTGCCAACGTTGAGGCACATTGACATTGAGGAAACTGCGCACCTTGTTGTGCCAGTGCGGTGGTGCTCCATCTTGCTGATAGATTAAATTGTCAGAGTCAAGTTGTGGGAATAACCAGTTCCATAGCATTGCAAGATATGATTGTCATGTTACGGTTTATTCCTCAAAAATGTAGGGTCGATAAACCTTGCTTTGCGAAACAGCACAAAAAACATTCACTATTGGAGAATCACGTTCGCGTTCAGTTGTTTCATGAGGATTTTCGAGCGCCCATATATGCACCTTATGACGGTGAACCTTACTACTAATGTGGAAAGTTGCCTCATAGCTGAATACCAACTGTGACATAAAAGTGTCATCTTCCATGTCCTCTAGAATAACATTGCTGAAGTCCACTCGCTTCACTTTGTCAGTATCTCAATGAGCTTGTACCAGTTATAATTGGTATGGTTTGAGGGCTAAACGACGCCGTAACACACGTCACACTGTCATGCGTGGTAATGCAAGTTCCCGGCTAGCACGATGCGCAGATCTGCGGAGCCTCCGCTCAAATGCTCGTCGGATTTGTTCCCCTGTTTGTTCAGCAACGTGTGGCTGACCAAGACTTTTGCCTTTACAGAGGCACCCTGTTTCTCCAAGCTGTTTATTCCACCGTCGAATGTTCTTTGATGATGGTGGTTTCGCACGAAATCGAATATGAAACGCCAGCTGAACTGCCATCACTGATTGAGTACGACTAAATTCAATACGCCTTCTGTTGCGTGGACGCCATATCGCGCGAGACTGGCTGCACGATCCTGGTCAGCGCTCGTAGCGATATCTAGCGATTTTTTTCTGAAACTGTAAACTATGACGAATTACGTCTAGCCCTGTTTCAGTTACCAAGTGACATTTGTCTCAATATTATTACAACTTAAAATCGGTCATTCTTTTTGGGACTCCCTGTATACTACTGACCCAAAATTGTTTTTATGAAGTTAAGTTAAACTTACATCTAACTTCTGTTATTAGTGCATCCACTACTGCCACAGTTGAACTGCTTCTGCCTTTTTATGCTTTTTTTTCAAATTATTAGCATTTCAGTGCAAAAAAAACACAAAGTAGGTAGTGCTAGCACCATCTACGGTCTGTATATAATGAATGATTACACAAGTGGTTTCTTAATCATAAATCGCATTTGAATGTTGGTTGGTTGTGACCAGATCGTGTTACACTTCACGTGTACCAGCATGTATCAGAATTCGACAGCGACAGGGCAGGACAGGTCAAAATCTCTTATATGAGAATGTGGCCTCAGTGGGTTCAGGAAAGCCGTATTCAACGCCATGCAAGATATCAAATGCCCCTCGCGGCTGGCACCCGAGAGGACGGACATATTGTTCACTTAGCCTGCCGACCAGTTGATGATCTTTGGCATCGCGTTGAGGCAGCAAGGAATGTTAAACCTATATCCGTCATCTAAGCTCGGTCTGACTCTATGGCCATCAGAGCTAAGGCCATTGTCGCTACTGTAGCTGATAGCTATATAGACTAAACTTCTCACACCGTATTTCCCAAAATCACGCATAAATTTAATCATGTATGCTCCCTCCTATACTGTGTATGTGCAAATAAGTAGAATAACTAAAATTTCATTCTTTGTTACCCCTGCTGATATTACACTTTTCATGAACAGCACTTTATGACTAATCTCTGTATATAAAAGGCAGTGCCCCGACTGACTCAGTGACTCATCATCGCCCAGCACAAGCCACCAAGAATAGAACCTTGAAATTTGCAGAGGGTATTATTCTAACTATAGGTGTCGTTTAAAAATGGATATTTCGATATTTCATCCATAAGGGGGTGAAACAGGGGACGAAAAACTTTGTGAAAATATGGCTCTGTTTAGGCAATTTTGAAGCTAGAACTACAAAAATTGGTTCTGGATTCCTAGTCAGAAATATTTTTAGAATTTCTTCACCTAAGGAGCGAATTAGGGGATGAAGACCTTTTTTAAAAAAAAAGTGTTGCTATTAAGGCAATTTTGAAACTAGAACTATAAAAATTGGTATTTGGCTTTTTGGTCAAAAATAAACGTCGAAGAGATGAAATACGGAATGAAAAGTTCTGTAGAAATCCATGATATTTCGTATTTGGCTTTTCAGTTAGAAATAAAAAATAGGTGTTTTAATGTTTTTCGAAAAACGACCTCTAAGGAAGTGAAACAGGGGATAAAGGTTTTTGTGGAATTATTTTATAACGAAGGTGTTTATTTCATTCTCTTGGGGATGAAATCCCAGAAACAATGGAATATGTTTTGTTGTTGTTGTTGTTGTTGTTGTTAACCGAGAAACCAAGTACAAATTTTCATGGATTTAGCTTGAAAAATGCTTTCATAATGAATCATTTCCTTAAAAACTTTCATCCACTATTTCACCCCTTAGGAGTTGAATTTCCTAAAACACTAAAACAATTATTACTTTATTTCCAATCGAGAACCCAAATACTAATTTGCAGAGATTTAATGTTAGAAATACTGTTGTAATGAAATATGTTCATAGCAATATCCAAAAGATACTGAAACGCGTATTTTTTTATTTCTTGCTGTGACGTGAAATACCAATCTCCATAGATTTAGCTTTAGCTTTAGCTTCAGTAGTTCTTCAATAATGACGTTTTTTCTCAGTAAAAGTATGAGCCGCTGTTTCACTCCCTTAGGGGATTAATTTCCAGAAATGCCGGAACACGACTTTTTTATTTGTGATCTAGGAACCAAATATCAATTTTCGTTGGTCTAGCTACCAGATTCTCTTTTTGCATAGTGTGTAGACTTACACTGAGCAATGGGTGTAAAACGTAAAAATTAGATTAAAGAAAAAGGAAAAAAATGTGTGCAGCCCATACAGTCTACGAGAGCGAAGCATCGGACGTTAAGGTAATGTTAATGTAGGTGAGCAAGTGTCTGGCGCTCATTATTTCTTTTTGAAGTACGTATACTGTCGTCCACAGTGTGGATGCCGCTTCGTAAGCCATGACAACAGCAATAAATATTGAAAGGCACGATAATAACTTAGTTCAAGCATTATAAACTTCAATTAACAGTGACAAATGGCTTCTAGCTGTGCTGGCTGGCTACTGGAGCAGTAACATGATGAGCTACCAGACGAGGTGGACGCTACTAGGGTTGAACAGCTGTCAAAATTGCAAACCCTTACGTTAGAAACCATAACACTTAAATGTTGAGTTAGAACAGGAACTGGATGATGTGAGTTTTGTCAAATTGTTACCTGTCCATAAAAGTGAAGTTAGGGCGAACGCCCCTTGAAAAGACGTGAGTGAGTAAACAGGTGTTTCGTGGCTTTCAGTTCCTAGACAAAAATGGGACTTAACTTCTGAGGTGATCAGTCCCCTAGAACCTAGAACTACTTAAACCTAACTAACCTAAGGACATCACACACATCCATGTCAGAGGCAGTATTTGAACCTACGCCCGTAGCGGTCGCGCGGTTCCAGACTGTGGCGCATAGAACCGCTCGGCCACTCCGGCCGGCAGTTCGAAGACAAATTTGAAGCATCTCTCCTCGCTACTTTATCCTGTGCAAGCATCGTCATCTCTGTTTAACTACTGCGGCCTACTTACAATACTCTTCTCTTCCAATATAACTTTTACCCACCATACTTCCCTCCAGTAGTGAATCGGTGATTTCTTGATGTCTCAGAATCAAAGAATCCCTCCTTTTCGTCAAGTTATGCCCCAAATTTCTTTTCACTACAGTTCTATGCAGTACCTCCTCATTGGTTACGTAATCTACCATCTAATCTTCAACGTAATTCTGTAGCGCCACATTTCAACAACGCCTCCTCACTTCTCGCCTCAACAGTTTATCGTCCACGTTTCAGTTCCATATAAGGTTACACTCCAGCCAAATACCTTCAGAAATGACTTTCTAACACTTAACACCCATATTCGGCGTCAAAAATTTCTCTTCTTCAGAAACGCTTTTCTGGGGACGGAGTAAAATGTGACAGTAACGTTGACCGGTGGATTTAGGGGTCAGCATGCCCATGCAACAATATTCCTCCTCACACCATACTACCTATACCACTAAAACGATCATGTTCGACAATGATCGTGAGTTCATTACGTGTTCCCAGGTGTCGGTATTCGAGGGTACGTATTGAATGCAGAAATGATGACGAACGTGACCGTTTTAGTGGACTGGGTTTTATGCTGTGGTGAGCCATAATGTTGCAAGGTCGTAGTGACATACGAATCTGTAAACAGAGTACACCCACCGGTCAGCGTCATTTATGACACTGAACACCTACTGCACATACTTCTTTTAGCCGGAGATCTTACCACTTCAGACGTTCGCCGCGGACAGCCTGACCTGCTGGGCTCCTACCGAGCGTGCTCCCCAAATACAAACGGAAGTGACCATAGAGGCACCTCCCTATACCAACATGACAAGGGACGGACAGGACCATACTAAGAATAGAAGCCTCTATGCTTCTAGATAGCGTAGCTACCTGTTCCGACGTTGGTCCTACTGTTCTCTAGCAGACAGGTTTGTCTGCTACCATCAAGCATGCAACTAGAAATAAATTTGCTCATTCATTGTTTCACACAGAAGGGAAGGGGGATGACAGTATCTTATCATATACAGTATATAAAAGAAAGCGGATGTAGGTTCCGTATGAGACTGTGTGACATGAATAACATGTAAACTTTGTTTTAAAGTGTAGTAGTGAGACAGATCTTTCTTGTTTATGTGTAAAAGTAACACGTTCCACTACTCAGTTTCCTCCCAGATAGTCAGAAACACCACAGTAAATTTAGAAGAGGAATTTATGCCGTAAATGGCAACAGATTTAAGAAATTAACATGAAAGGAATCCAACAGAGACCTTTCAATTTTACCTCCGGAATATTTTATTCAAAAGGAGGGCACCATCGGTAACGAAGGGACATCAAGGCCCGTTAGGACGGTGTTTGTTTGACTATGCTATTTAGCAGTGAGACATCAAGCGAAAGTTAATTTCGTCCTTCAGATGACTTACGAAATAACTTTTTGTTTATAGACCTTATACACTGAAACTATCTCTTCCTGAAGTACACTATCTGATCAAAAGTACCCCTAAAACATATGTTTTTCATATTAGGTGGATTGTGCTGCCACCTGCAGGCAGGTACTCCACATCGCCGACCTCAGTAGTCATTAGACACCGTGAGAGAACACAGTGGGGCGCTCCGCGGAACTCACGAACTCAGGTGATTGAGTGCACTTGTGTCATACGTCTGTATGCGAGATTTCCACACCCCTAAACATCCCTAGGTTCACTGTTTCCGATGTGGTAGTGAAGAACGACGTGCAGCACAAAAGCGTACAGGCCGACCTCGTCTCTTGACTGACAGCGACCGCCGACAGTTGAAGAGGTCGTAATGTCTAACAGGCAGACATCTATCGAGAACTTTCATGTTTCTGATGGCATCTCTTACTTCCTCTTCATTGAATGGATTGGAAGATTTAGAAGAATTTAGGGCTGCTCTTTTCTTGACGTTGAGCTTGGTTTTGATTTCCCTTCTTGTCTGCTTATCCTTTGGGCTCTTGGAATTTGCGATTAGATGTTTGGCAAAATCATTCAGCTTGATGGAAGTTTCAGGTCTCACCAGTGCTGAGTTTGTTGCATCCAGTTTTCTGATAACGGGCCAAGCTTTGCGACTTGAATGTGTGTGGTCGAATGATTCTACGGTTTCATGCCAGATCTTCTTCCTATTCTCATCAAGTGACTGCAGAAGGTCCGTAGCTTTGTTAACAGTTGGCTTTTCTTCATATTCTTCAAGCAATTTTTGATTGTCCTCATTCCGGCCAGGTGTATATTCTTTACTATAGGCTCCAGGGATAAATCGCCTGGCTGCTTCTTTAATTATGCCTATAAACCGACTGTATTTACTGTGTATTGGCTTGATCCATCTGATATTGTTATCTGTTTGTTTTCTGAATTCAGTCGAGTTATCTTTCTTGAAATTCCACTTTGGTTTCGGATGCGACTGCACAAGTGGTACACATATTCCAGTCTCTAGAATAATAGGTCTTTGCTGACTGTGGGGAAACCTTTAAGTATTGAGCGGCATATCTGGGTATGGATGCTGTGAAGCTGAGTTGTGAAGTACAGGTCAGGTGTATCTTCCCTGTTCCAACGTCCTAAATTAAAAGTAGGTGGATCCTTTGCATCAAAAACTACTTCCAAGTTTTTGGCTTCCATCCATTCACAAAGAGCTTCACCGTTACTGTCGTTTTCACAATATCCCCATACATTATGATGGCTGTTGAAGTCGCCCAGGAATAGAGATGGATGCTGCTGAGATGGTAGAGGTGGAGTAGGCCAGTTTAGTCCGGGAGGTTTGTAGACATTGGCTATTGTTACACTATCAATTTTTACTGTCATTGTGAAAATATCGTTTTCGCTGCTCACTGAAACTACCTGATAATGTTTCATATTATGCTTGACGTAAATTGCAAGACCATATTTTGGATGGTTATTTGAGGCTGTTAGTTTATATCCTGGTATTTTCCCTCTGCTCCTTATCTGTTGATTATCTGCTGTGTGTGTTTCTTGGAGTGCAATGACATCGACTGTAGGGTTTTTCGGTAGTTTGGATAGATACTCCCATTTCGACCTGCTTATTCCTTCGATGTTAAGTTGGCATATGCGAATAGATGGTCCAATTCTGCGTTCTGAGAAGCACTTTTTGGTTGTTTGCTCCGCATTCTATGACCGAGAGGTCTTTTAGGGCAGTTCGGTCTCACCCTGTTGTTGTTACTCATTTAGCACCACCCAGGAGGCACGTGTGACTTAGGATATGTCACGGACGCGAGTAACCTTGCCCTCCGTGCAAAATAGTTAAATTGATCAATTAATCACACCCGCCCCCCGCGTTTTCCTCAATAGTCCTCCTCGCCTCCCCCCCCCCCCTCCCCCATCCACCTACGCTGGGGACACAGGCTTCTTGAAACGACCAGCTGCTCCACCGAGCGTCTGTGCAACATGTTAGTCTAAAATATAGCGACAGAGCCCCCACACGCCCCCACCTCCCCCCTCCCCCTCCCCCCTTCCGCCAGTCCCAAGCAGTCCACCATTAGGCGATGGAGAACAATTACATTTGACGTCAACGCATCTATAATCAAGCATCTATTAAAAAAAGCAGGCTACAATTTCGGAGATGATAAATGTCCTCTTTCCACGAAAAGTCCATTTACTTTTAGTTTATGCGCGAAATCGGTATAGCTTTTACAGTCAACCGCAGGATACAATCCGCATCTCATTATTTTGGAACATCAAGCGAAGTGTACTGCCGGCGATTACAGATGATTAGCAGAGACACGCCCACCATGCTTAAAATCAGGAAAAACTTCGACTATTTTGCTGCAAAAAATATCGATCACTTCAGAATGTCCTCGTTTTTTCAAACCGCCATCAGAGTAAAGAAAAAGCGATAATTCAAACTCCAAAGAAAAAAAAAATCTCTATTAAGCAATTTTTTCCAGCTTATTGAACAGACTACACGACGTGAGAGCGACTCTTGCATTCGGTATCTGTAAATAAACAGTCGTGCACGTGAAATAACATTAGAGAATACAATCTTTCATGCCATTGGCTCACATTAGAAAAAAACACTCTCATTTTACGTTTGACAACAACAAGCTATAATTCAAGAGATCATAGCTGTTTCGTACACTATGACAGGTCCCCTTTTACCAATGCGATGTTAATCATACTAGCATTTACGAAACAAATCATGGGAACATGTCTCGCCCTGTGTAGGTGCGAGATCGAAATTTAGTTACAAGATATCGCCGCAACGAAAAAAAAAAAAAAAAAAAAAAAAAAAAAACGCTTGTCAAGAATCATTCTGTGGCTTCCGAGCCATTTCTTTCACCCGGCAGGGGGCATGTAATCGATATCAATTTGTTATACTAATTAATTAAATCGAACATGAGAGGCGCTTTGCATGGCGAGTAACTTTTTTTTTTTCAGCAGCCAGATTACACTCACCAAGTGGGACAACTGAGTATCCATGGTGGGAACACGATGTTCTTTTCTATGAACACAATAGAGAAATAACATCTAAAGCTGACCACAGAGGGATTCTACAGCCCACAACATACATTTTGCGTAAGGCCCTCGCTGTTAAAAACACGATCATAATGCCTATGTTACCATACACCGCATAAAAAGCGTTCTTGATTCTACGGGCAAACAAAGGTAGCTGATAGTGTTACATGTTACTGTCCGCAATTTGGAATCATGTCGATCCATTCAACCACATATTTGCGTTGGATCCTGTACAGACGTCTTTTAATGATTACAGCCACTGGTGAATCATATTCGAGCCACTCTCGTATCTCGAAATGAGTCACCTTTTTTCGAACCTACTAAGGATTCCATACACCAATAACTCCAGCGCTGTTTTTAGATAGTCCCTCTGCATCTTGAATCTCTTCTATGTCTCTGCGCTGCCCTCCCTTCAGCTTAGTCAATGTGATCGTCCAAATTTAAGTCTGACTTGTATTGAAGTCAGAGGGCGCTATATCTAAAAACTTTTGCATCCTGTGGGGAGCAGGACGAGCTGAGTCAAGCCGACAGGAGCGCGTTTTCACGATTTGGTGGAAATGAGAACACGTTGCCATAGCTCCGCCAACCATGTACAGTGTGTGAGGCCAATTCCCAACGAAGCTTTCCCGTACAACACGAGGTAGTAGAAGAGAGTGCGAGTAGTTGCAGTGGTGTTTCTTGTTGTGAAAATTAGGAAGTCTACACATCATACACGGCATTGAGGAAGGACGAAGATTTTGCCACCGCATTGCGACACATCTCCAAACTACATACAGCTACTGCAATCCGAAGGAGATGTGCATCTCTCAGGGTGCATTCATGTCTGTCAGCCAAACATATATGAAGATCCTATTAAATATACAGGTATTGGTTCATTGGAGCAGTTGCTTTGTGAACGAAGTCGCTTCCACAGACCGGTGTAAAGTACTGTACTGTAGGATGACCATATCTAACAGACTATCAATCACACGAGAGGGTTCCAGTATTGTTCCTTCATAACCAGTTCAATATAATGTTTTTTTTTCGGTTGTAACACACTCAATCAGTATACACTGCCATACATTTTGTTTTTTTCTATCATGACTTAGAGGTCCGTGTCAGCTGATGATAAACCGAAATAAAACTGGACTGGACTGGTAAACCAAAAACGAATACGTGTGCCCTCCGCAAACGAGTAGTCCGAGACGTTTGAAGTCACACTGTCGATACAGTAAGAACTTGAACACAGGCTCCCCAATCTAAACTACTCGCAAGTGAAGTCAGTCTCAGGGCAGGTCCTAAGTACCAGCCACACATGCCAGAGCTTCGATCAGTAGTTCTCACCAGACCAAAATCCCTCACCCGAGTGCCTCGCACCCCTCAAAAAAAAAAAAAAAAAATCCATTTTCCCACAAAGTGCACGAACGACACTGCCTTCACCCCGTCTTGAGCCAATCACAGGGCTGTCCCAAACGACAGCACAAACTCATGTCGAACCAAGACAAGAGTTAAGAAACCTGCATCTCTGGGCAACAAGCGAACAAATACAATCTCAAAGATCTTTATCTAAATCGCCTGTTCCTTAGAGCTTGTTAGTACTAGCGTTTCTCAGACCCCGGATGGTTCTTATACAACCGAGGCGGCCGGGGGGACTAGTTCACTGGCCTATTTGCACTATCGGCAAACACGAAAAAAGGTGAATTTTTATTACTCGTGGATCTGCACACACTGCCTGGTTTATGCCTCCACTGTGCAGAACAGTTCGTTCCGTCCATCGCCTCAGCACAGGCTTTTGCTGGTGCCTTGGCAGGTGGTGCGGCATTGTTCTGCTGGAGACCTATCTCAACGAAGGGCTGCACTGTCTGCCCTCTATGGCTGTGGACCGGACCGGCAAGATTTACTAAGGGATGGACTCGCCACCAATTGCTTTCAACTCCCAATATGCCGTTTCTAAGAGCTAAGAATCATAAAAATACCTCATGCTTTTAGCGCCCTACCAGGCTACATCAATCTAGAAAGAGATTTTCACTCTGCAGCGGAGTGTGCGCTAATATGAAACTTCCTGGCATATTAAAACTGTGTGCCCGACCGAGACTCGAACTCGGGACCTTTGCCTTTCGCGGGCAAGTGCTCTACCATCCGAGCAACCGAAGCACGACTCACGCCCGGTCCTCACAGCTTTACTTCTGCCAGTATCTCGTCTCCTACCTTCCAAACTTTACAGAAGCTCTCCTGCGAACATCAATGTCTGCTCATGACGTTAACATTCTAAAGTCTCGATCAAGGTGCGTCAGGTTGTAATAAAATCTTTAATAATTCTCCATATGCGAAAAATAGGTAAGAGAGTAACTTGTTCTCCCTCAGTATTAAACTGCTTATGAAGCTGTGTTGGGAAGGTACCAGAGCTCCAAGCGCGAATAGAAAGCAGTGATGCTCAAATCGTTACAGTCACTGAAATCTGGCTAAAGTCGGAGATAAGCTCAGCCGATATTTTTGCGAAGAACCTAACGGTGTTCCGGAAGTGTAGGCTAAACACGGTTGGCGGTGGCGTGTTTGTTGCTGTTATGCTGTTAGAAGTAGTTTATCTTGGGAAAATGAAGTAAATAGTTACTGTGAGTTATTGTGGGCAGAAGTCATTGTTGTCAACTGGAATAAAAAACAATTGGATTCATTTACTGACCTCCAAATTCAGGTGATACAGTTGCTGAAAGTTTCAAAGAAAACTTGAGTTTGATTTCAATCATGTACCCGGCTCATATGACTATAGTTGATGGTGACTTTAATTTACCCTCGATATGTTGGCGAACGCACATGTTTATTTCGGAGGTACGCATAAAACATCGTCCGAGATTGTGCTAAATGCATTCTCTGAAAATTATTTCGAGCAGTTAGTTCATGAGCCCATGTGAATAGTAAACGGCTGTGAAAACACACTTGACCCCTTAGCAACAAATAATCCTGAGTTAATAATGAGCATCAAAACAGACACAGGGATTAGTGAACACAGGGTTGTCGTAGCGAGATTGAATGTTGTAATCCCCAAATCTTCCAAACATAAACGAAAAATATATCTATTCAAAAAAGCACATAAAAATTCACTTGGCGTCTTCCTGAGAGACAATCTCCATTCATTCCAAATTAATAATATAAGTGTAGACGAGATATGGCTTGAATTAAAAGAAATAGAATCACCACCAGTTGATAGATTTAAACCAAATGAATTAACAAACTATGGAGCTAATCCTCCTTGGTGCACAAAACCGGTCAGGACACTGTTGCAGAAAGAACGAAACAAACATGCAAAATCCCCAACATTGGCAATCTTTTACAGAAGCTCGAAATTTAGCACGCAGTTCAGTGCAAGACACATAACAGTTTCCACAACGAAACTTTGTCTCGAAACCTGGCAGAAAATCCAAAGAGATTCTGTCTTACGTGAAGTATGTTAGCGGCAAGAAACAATCAGTGCCTTCTCTGCGTGATAGCAATGGCGACGCTATCGAAGACGGTGCTGCCAAAGCAGAGTTACTAAACACGGCCTTCCAAAATGCCTCCACGAAAGAAGACGAAGTAAATATTCCATAATTCGAAACAAGAACAGCTGCCAACATGAGTAATGTAGAAGTAAATGTCCTCGGAGTAGTGAAGCAACTTGTATCACTTACTAAAAGCAAGTCTTCTGGTCCAGACTGTATGCCAGTTAGATTCCTTTCAGAGTACGCTGATGCTTTATCTCAGTACTTAACAATCATATACAACCGTTCGCTTGACGAAAGATCCGTACCCACATACTGCAAAGTTGCACAGGTCACACCAATATTTAAGAAGGGTAGTAGGAGTAATACACTTAATTACAGGCCCATATCATTAACGTCGTTATGGAGCAGGATTCTGTAACATATGTTGTGTTTGAACATTGTGAATTACCTCGAAGAAAAGGGTCTATTGGCACACAGTCAACATGGATTTAGAAAACATCGCTACTTTGTAACACAAAAAATGGTTCAAATGGCTCTGAACACTATGGGACTAAACTTCTGAGGTCATCAGTCGCCTAGAACTTAGAACTACTTCAACCTAACTAACCGAAGGACATCACACACATCCATACCCGAGGCAGGATTCGAACCTGCGACCGTAGCGGTCGCGCGGTTCCAGACTGAAGCGCCTATAACCGTTTGGCCACACCGGCCGGCGTCCGAAATTGATTATGCGGTCGTTTCACGCAGTGTTGCTTGTCTGTTAGCACTGACAACTGCTCTCGGTCGTCAAGTGAAGGCCGTGGGCCACTGCGATGTCCGTTGTGAGAGGTAATGACTGAAATTTAGTTTTCTTGGCACAGTCTTGACACTGTGGATCTCCAGATATTGAATTCCCTAACAGTTTCCGAAATGGAATATCCCTTGCGTCTAGTTTCAATTACCATTCTGCGATCAAAGTCTGTCAATTTCCGCCGTGCGGTCATAATAACGTCGGAATCCTTTTCACCACTGAACTAAATAAATACAAATGAGAGCTCCGTCAATGCACTGCCCTTTTGTACCTTATGTGCGCGATACTGCCGCCATCTGTATATGTGCATATCGCTATCCCATGACTTTTTTCATCTCGGTGTATTTCGTGTGTGGATAGGGTAACATACTATGTTCCCCTACTCCTCCGTCCGCGAAACGGCACTCTCGGGGCAAACCCGGCACGCGCGCCTGGCTACACCACAACTAGAATCCGTTCATCATAAGAATAAACCTGATGTAAACATTGTCCTATGTATTCTTCCGCGATTGCTGGAACCTCATTGAATTTCCGTTTGACGTGGGACTGCAGCAAAGCTGTCTCGAGTATTGTGAAGTACTCCCGCCCGGTTGGCCATGCGGGAGCGCTTGGTCCCCGGCACGAATCCGCCCGGCGGATTTGTGTCGAGGTCCGGTGAACCGGCCAGTCTGTGGATGGTTTTTAGGCGGTTTTCCATCTGCCTCGGCGAATGCGGGCTGGTTCCCTTGATTCCGCATCAGTTACACTATGTCGGCGATTGCTGCGCAAACAAGTTCTCCACGTACGCGTACACCACCACTACTCTACCACGCAAACATAGGGGTTTCACTCGTCTGGTGTGAGACGCTCCCTGTGGGGGACCACCGGGAGCCGAACCGCATAATAACGCTGGGTCCGGTGTGGGGCGGCGGAGGGGTGAAGCGGACTGCGGCAGTCGTCGTGGGGTTGTGGACCACTGCGGCTGCGGCGGGGACGGAGCCTCTCCGTCGTTTCCAGATCCCCGGTTACAATACAATTGTCATGTACAATAATAATGTTACGTTTTGTGCTGTGCGCTACGCGCACATCTAATTAACTATAATACGAGACAACAGCGTTACCGGTGCATTTAACATGGACAGCACTGGCTGGTCAGCTGGTACAGATAGCCTGCAGTGACGCGACCAGCTGCAATTAACATGTAAAAAGTGATGAGCAGAGGAGCGATGCAGCTTCGAATGTCATTTAACTTTTAGACAAAATGACATAATACACTGGAAATTCCCACAAAACGCTTCTTAGATGACTAGATGAAAACCGCTACAAATGGTTCAAATGGCTCTGAGCACTATGGGACTTAACATCTGAGGTCATCAGTCCCCTATAACTTAGAACTACTTAAACCTAACTAACCTAAGGACATCACACACATCCATGCCCGAGGCAGGATTCGAACCTACGACTATAGCAGTCCCGCGGTTCCGGACTGCAGCGCTCAGAACCGCACGGCCACCGCGGCCGGCAAACAGCAACAAGTTATAATTTTTAGCTAACGTACTATTGTAATTAAAAACAAGAATGGTAATTATTCTGCATAAGCTGTGTGTAACGTAAGGAGTATTGAAGGATTTCACCGTACAGTTAAATATTGAAGCCACTGAAGGTATTACTTACAGTCAGTCGTCTGGTAATCTCTTAGCTCCTTCCTTATCCGAATCCGAGAAATACATTTCAGTTCTGGAAGGGTCACCTACTACGTTGATAACGAGCCCATCAGCAACACATTCCACGAAGCTAACCAGGCGTCTTTTATGGCGAACCGTTCTATATCCCGCCAGGTTTGGGCAGTGACTTGTGAAAAAGCTGCGTGCGTTAATTCCAGTACGTTTGGCAGCTTAACAGTCTTGTTACTTCTCATGCCACACCCCACAACCTAGCTCCAGATCAGTTCTGCTGGGTTCATATTGTCTTGGTACAATAGTGAACGTAAAAATGCAGCATTTGTATGATGTGCTCAATGCTGTGAAAATGATTGTTTTTCATGTTTCTAGGATACTTATCTACTTCTATGGTATAAAACGATGGACATAGTCTAAATAAAGAGGATTTGGTTTCTCGTTTTTGCCTTAAAAATTAAATTTTTATGTTTTCTTAATTTAAATAACTTTTATAAGCAGTTTTTCATGAAACATCGATAGTTCAGAATTTGTATTTGAAATGAAAAGAGGATACTCACGTCCAATATCTAATTAGAAATAAGGAGACGTGCATTGTTCATGAAAAATAATGATGAGTTTTATAATTACGAGATGTAGCTATTTCAAACTGAACGAGAAAAAAATGATCCTGGAGAGATTTCAGTCAACGCACTAATAATTGCACTTCCTTCAAGTTCCATTACGCTAAAGAGTGCGCTATACGCTCAACGTTTGGGACAACGCTGGGTAAATTTCAAAGCCAATTATCCTCGTAAATTTATGATAACGTTAAGAACAGCCCACTTCTCGACACTTTTTAACCATGTTTCACGCGCGTGCTTCACTACGGAACAGAAAGGAGCCTCAGCCATTTCAATACTGCGCATTGACAGCGCGACAATCAGAGGCTGTGACTGTACACGATTTTTGAAATGAAAACTACGTAGCTAAAGCGTGATTAAGAAAAACGTTGATGGCTGTTAATTCATTTGAATATCTTAAAGTTTCATTTAACGTAACTTAGTAATAAGGTCTCTAATACATAAGTAGGACCAACTTCAAAGAGCGTAGCAACACCAGTGTACGTGTGCTACGGTTTGCGACCAATCATCGCGTTTGAGTTTGTTTACATCAGGTTTTTTCTTATGATGAACGGATTGAGTTATAGGTGGGTAGTGCGCTGCTGCAAGGGGTGACTATACAGGGTGTAAATTTGAAGCTGACAAACCAAAATAACTCGAATAATAAGTTCACACGATAGAATCCAAAGTGATTATTTTCGAGGGGAACATTGCTGGTGCCGTCTGGGGATGGTGTCCGAGGCAATTTTAAAATTTCAGATGGGAACCCTATTTTCTATTGCAGAATCAGATTCTACATTAAAAAAAACTACGTACATTTTGTCTTAAACATTTGTTTTAATTCTAGGTAGTTGGCGCTGTAATTCAAGAAGATCCATGTTCTCATTTCCGCGTGGACAATGGTATTTATCCTTAACCACTTATTTAATTAGTAAATTTTGATTCGCTAAAACTAAAACTCCCTCTCTCCCCACAGGGTGCGGTTTGAGAGAGAAAAATTAGAGTTTCACAAACATTCACCTAAATATTAATTTTTTCCCGTAGATTCGGAAAAGTTTTGTTTGTTTCATGGTCATGAGGCTACAGAACTTTTAATTATCAAACAATTCATCTGACTAGCTAACTAACTAACCAAACATCCTACTTACTGAAGACTGAACTCATTAACTAAAAACTGACTCACGAACCTTGCAAAGATTATAGCCACAGTCACGGTTTATGAGGTCGTCATTGCTGCGAATTTCGATGGCCTCTCTTGTTAGAGAGAAATTATATATTAGATACCTTATTACTAAGTTACGTGCGAATCCCTTGTTAGAGAGAAATTCGCACCAATGACCTCATAAAAACCGTGACTGTGGCTATAATCTCAGCAAGGCTTGGGAACCAGCGATTGGGTTAATCAAGAGTAAATCCAGCAGACTTATAGTTGTGACGACCACGGCGGACAGAGCCATGACTCCGACGTCATCTCAGACGCCGTCGCAACCTGTTCCACCGCGAGACCGTGACGCGGGGCGCGGACGGCGGAGGGAGCGCGCTGCGGCGGAGGGTATTTAAATTGGCTGCCGCCGCGACCGAACCCAGTAAGCCCGCCTAAATCACATGCGCCGTGAGATAAAGGCAGCGGTAGAGGCCCACCGCAACAGAGAATGGGCAGACTTAGTGACAACACTAGACCCTGCGGACGGTAATGCGTGGCGCATCGCGAAGTCGTTCCTAAGACGTCGGCGACGCGTTCCACCTATCCACATGACGTTATCAGATACCCAGATGAAAAGGCGAACGTGCTGGCTGACCACTTCGCAGCGTCTTTCACCCCAATGGAAGACGTTGTGGACGTGGAACACGTCCGTCTAGTTCAAACACAACTACCCACCTTCCTGGTAGCCAGGGGAGAGGGTGACGAAATAGAACCGATATCGGTGGAAGAAGTAGCCGCGCAGCTGCGGACACTAAGCCCCAAAAAGGCGGGAGGGGATGACGGCGTTGTCGGCACCCTCCTCCGCGAACTTCCAGCAGGGGCCCACCAGAACGTGACCGACATATTCAATACGATCTTGCGTACGGGGATCTACCCTTCCGCGTGGAAGCATGCGGAAGTGGTAGCAATCCCCAAGGCAAACAAGGACCCCAGACAAGCGGCATCCTACCGGCCCGTGAGCCTTCTGCCCGCGCTGTCTAAGACTTTCGAGCGACTTTATGCAAAGCGGCTCCTCCGGCACGTGGAAGCCGAACACCTGCTGCCAGACGAGCAATTCGGTTTTCGCAAGGACCACTCCACTGCACATCAACTCTTGCGACTGGTGGAGGAGGCCATGCGAGCCCTGGAAACCCGGGAATACCTAGGGGCGGTGTTCCTGGACGTTTCCAGGGCATTCGACTCGGTGTGGCATGACGGCCTCGTGTACAAACTTTTTGTGCACGGGGTCCCGACGCCACACGCGGTATTACTAAAATCTTATTTGGAAAACCGCACTTTCCACGAGCGCTTGGAGGAGGGAGTGTCCACGCAACGCCCAACTCGGGCTGGAGTGCCACAGGGGTCCGTACTCGGACCCCTGCTATACTCCCTCTACACTGCTGACGCTCCACGAGTAGCGCAAGTGTCGCTGGCGCTATATGCCGACGATACGGCGCTACTCGTCCGCAGCATGAACGTTCTAGAAATATGGAGACGACTCCAGCTAGGGTGCGAAGAGCTTGGAAGGTGGTCGACAAAATGGCGGCTCAAGTTCAATGCCGCAAAAAGCCAAGCAGTCGTATTCACGAAACGACTGCTTCCACCTGAGCTTGAGCCGGTCACGATCGCGGGAGGCCCCGTCCCGTGGTGCAAGACCGCCAGATACCTCGGGATTACCCTCGATCAGAGGCTGACGTTTCGTCCCCATATTCAGGATATAAAAGGTAGGGCTATAGGACATCTACGGACCCTATACCCTCTACTTAACCCGACCTCGACTCTTCCCCCCCGCCACGGCATCACCCTGTACCTGGCACTGGTCCGACCAGTGCTGGAGTACGCAGCCGTGGTGTGGGGAAATGCAGCCGAGACACATGTTGCTGAGCTCCAGAGGGTTCAGAACCGTGCACTACGGCTCACCCTCCGGTTGCCATGACAATACCCGACAGCCCGACTACATGAGCAGACGGGGATCCCACTGCTCAGGGAGAGATTTCGCCAATCGGCAAGAAAGTTCTACGAGGAGACCAATAGGTCACATAATAGGCTCGTACAGGCACTGGGCCACAACATTCACCGCAGGCCGACCACACGTTGGCCTGACCTGTTGCGAGGCTAAAATCTCGTAACAGTCAAAGGATGCCTGCATCCGAAAGTCCGGTTCGAAATCAAGTCAGGTCCCTTAATTCGACAAGTCATGTTCTGCAGGAATAGCGCTTGACGCTCAACCTGCCACACCACGAGCACAGGAACGCTCGTTAGGAATGAGTGAGTGAGTGCCCGTACCCAGTTCCCTCTGAGCAGCCATAGCGTACGGATCTCCGTGCCGGCACGTTCACTGGAGCTCAGTCCGTCAGTTTACTTGATGATGGCGACATGTATGATCGCCGAAATATTGTGCCCGTTGGACACTGTAGACCGGCAGTACACCCGTGGATATTTTGATTATCAAATACGCAGGGAGAAACTTAAGAATCACATCAAAACAAATGTTTAAGACAAAATGATTTTATGCAGAATCTGATTCTGAAATAAAAAATGATGCGGGTTCTCATATGATTTTTTAAAGTTGGCTCCCGCCCCACCTCCAGGGGGCTGGGGTGGCGGGCTAATTCTAGCACCAGCAGATGTGCCCCTCATAAATAATCGACATTGGATTCTACACATTTTTTCGTGTGAAGCTTATTTTTCGAGTTATTCTGGTTTGTCAAATTAAAATTTACACCCTGTATATCAGTGGGGTCCGCCTCATTGGCGGTGATGGACACGCAGCTGAGCTGGGCTGGCCAGGCAGGCAGTGCGCAGCGGCCAGTCCTACTCCCAGCGCCTTCCTTTTGGCGGCGCTTGTATTCGGCGCGAGATGACACGCAAATTAAGCGTAACGGCTCACCTGGTGCCGGGCGTACCGTTACACCAGGCGCCGCCGCGGCGCTTCTCCCCTGATTGCTTTCACGCTATCCACCACTGCCTATTCGGCTTGGTTGCGCTCAGACTGAGATGAGGACGCCGAAGATTCCGTTCGAGACCTGTTTGTAGGGACAATCCACGCGAAGCAGTATAAACAGTGTGGACACGTTCTGCGTCGGTCGCTGACCGTTGCCAGCGCCACCGAGCTGTTTGTACAGAGTGTAGCATCGCAACTTCCCCAACAGAAGACCTAAAGAGTTCCGACATCACGGCTAGCACCCTCTATATAAATTCCGCAGACCACAGTCAAGTGCATGGAAGAGGGAGCTTAGCGCGGTCCCGAAGAGTTTCTTCCCGTCTCAAGTGCTTGTGGAGCGCGGGAATGCAAATGTGCCTCTGTTCATACTGTAATTAATCCGATCTTTTTTTCATGAGCCCTGCGGCAGCGATATGTAAGGGACTGAACAATATCTCATTATCGGTTCCTGAAATTTCATGTCCTCTGCTGGAGAGCCTAATTTGCGAGTACCGTCGACGGTCAAACAAGTGTGGTTTTTCAACCATTCTCTTCTATGTATACGTTCAGTATCCCCTGTTAGTTTTGTTTGGTATGGATCCCATACACCTGAGCAATACAGTTGCGGAAACCAATATAAAGCCAGAGTTTCGACAGAAGTAACAATGGAATATCTGTACCATACTGTATCGCATTTATTACAGAGATCAAGAAAAGTTTTGCATCAGCTCCGTTCCGAGAGTTCCAGAACCTGTACAAAAAATTGGAATAGAGAACAACATAAACATCATTTCTGCCCTTCTTATTGCTAACGAGAACCACACATTGCATGATGTACCATCATAAAGCGAGACCTTCGGAGGTGGTGGTCCAAATGCTGTACACACCAGTACTTCTAATATCCAATAGCACGTCCTCTTGCACTGATGCATGCCTGTATTCGTCGTGACAAACTATCCACAAGTTCATCAAGGCACTGTTGTCCAGACCGTCCCACTCCTAAACGGCGATTCGGCGTAGATCCCTCAAAGCGGTTGATGGGTAACGTCGTCCATAAAAAGCCCCGTTCAATCTATCCCAGACATGTTCCATAGGTTTCATGTCTGGAGAACATGCTGGCCACTCTAGTCGAGGGATGTCATTATCCTGAGTGACGTCATTCACAAGATGTGCGTAATGGGAGCACGAATTGTCGTCCATGAAGACGAATGCCTCGCCAATATGCTGCCGATGTGGTTGCACTATCGGTCGGAGGATGGCATTCACGTATCGCACAGCCGTTACGGCGTCTTCCTTGGCCACCAGAGGCGTACGTCGGCCCCACATAATGCCACATCAAAACATCCGGAAACCTCCACGTTGCTGCACTCGCTGGACAGTGTGTCTAAGGAGTTCATCCTGACCGAGTTGCCTCCAAACATGTCTCCGACGATTGTCTGGTTGAAAGCAAATGTGATACTCATCGGTGAAGAGAATGTGATGCCAATCCTGAGCGGTCCATTCAGTATGTTGTTGGGCCCATCTGTACCACGCTGCATGGTGTCGTGGTTACTAACAAGGGAACATCCGCATCGCCCCCGCCCCTCAGATTTAGTTATAAGTTGGCACAGTGGATAGGCCTTGAAAAACTGAACACAGATCAATCGAGAAAACAGGAACAAGTAGTGTGGGACTGTGAAAAAAAGAAGCAAAATATACTAACTGAGTAGTCCATGAGCATGACAGGCTACATCATGGAGAATGTGAGCTCAGGAGCGCGGTGGTCCCGTGGTTAGCATGAACCCATACGGAACGAGAGGTCCTTGGTTCAAGTCTTCCCTGGAGTGAAAATTTTAATTTTTTGTTTTCAGACAATTATCAAAGTTCGGGCACTCACACATAATCAACTCCGCTCACCAACATTCCAGGACATGTTCAGATTTGCTTGGACATATGCAGGATTCGACGGTCTACACACGGAAAATTTTGAAAACGTTACAAACATATGTTTTGACACAGCACAGGGAAAACTGTGCGACTGTGAAACTGTTGCATTCATTTGTTGCAGTTTATGTGACAAACTCTTATGTTTTCATCACTTTTTAGGGAGTGATTATCACATCCACAAGAAAACCTAAGTCGGGCAAGGTAGAAGAAACTTTTTTTCCATTCGCCAAGTGTACAAGTTAGGGGGGGTCGACAATATATTCCTGTCATGTGACGTACAAGCCGTCACCAGTGTCGTATAGAATATATCAGACGTGTTTTCCTGTGGAGGTATCGGTTGACCTATGACCTTGTGATCAAATGTTTTCGGTTCCCATTGGAGAGGCACGTCCTTCGGTCTAGTAATCGCACGGTTTTGCGGCGAGGTCGCAAAACACAGACACTAAACTTATTACAGTGAACAGATACATAAATGAACGAACGGACAGGTCATAACTTTGCAAAATAAAGAAAGTAAACTTTTCACTCGAGGGAAGACTTGAACCAAGAACCTCTCGTTCCGCCGCTTTTTTTTTATCTCATTTTGTTCGTTGCATCAGCTCGGGGCGGACAGTCGTAAGACATCCGTTTATGTTCGTTGTTGATCGATTAACTCAGTTTTTTTGTTACAGAGGGCACGTAACCCTCTGACCGAACACGCTGAGCTACCTTGCCGGCGCCGCTGCTCACATTAACCACGGGACCACGGCGCGCCTGAGCTGATTCTCTCCTTGATGTTGCCTATCTTGGGCATGGACTACTCAGTTTGTATATTTTGCTTATTTTTTTCATAGTTCCACACAATTTCTTCCTGTTTTTAAGGCCTATCAACTGTGCCAACTTATAACTAAATCTGAGTGGGGTGCGATGGGGAGGTTCCCTTGTAAGATGGACCTCGCCGTGGACATCGGGAGTGAAGTTGCGCATCATGCAATTTATTGCACGCAGTTTGAGTCGTAACAGGACGTCCTGTGGCTGCACGATAAGCGTTATTCAACATGGTGGAGTTGCTGTCAGGGTTCCTCCGAGCCATGATCCATAGGTAGCGGTCATCCACTGCAGTAGTAGCCCTTGGGCGTGTGAGGCATGTCATCGACAGTTCCTGTGTCTAACAGGCGCTGCTCATGCATGGTTGTTTACATCTTTGGGCGGGTTTAGTGACATCTCTGAACAGTCAGAGGGACTGTGTCTGTGATATAATATTCACAGTCAACGTCTATCCTCAGGAGTTCTGGGAACCGGGTTGATGCAAAACTTTTTTGATGTCTTTATGAAAGAGGTAGATACATATAAGATATAAGCAATAATGACGAACGAAGTTACGTAGTTTCTTTCATATCACGAGTAACACACTAAGACGTTAGCATTTCCTGGATGGAAATTTGTGTAAAAGCACTCACTATCCCGCATTAGTATTTTGTACAACCCTCAAAAACTCCTTTCGCCACTTATTTTGTTAGGGTTTGTAGTTTTTGCAGTGAGACTGTTGCACAGTTTCCTCGCATTACACTTTCCAACTCACATACGTCCTCAAATTGCTTTTTTTTATTGTTATTTTAATCACCTTATACAAAGGCGGGCTGTCAGCGGCATATTACGCTGCTCTTCAGCCGCGAGTGGTACAATAAATATGACATATAAGTGGTAGAGATCAGACAATAAAAACGGCGGGCAAAAACTGTAAACCCGAAAAACAATAAACATGAAGCCGTTCACGCTGGACGAGAAAAAAACACTAACACCTGTTGACACGGCGCACAAAAACACGGACGACAGTGACGGCACGGGTGAACAGTGGTGGCGTGACGGTGAAAGAACACTAAACACAAGAACGAAGGCACACGCACGAGACACTGATGGCGATGATCTCCAGCGCGCGGATGTTCACTGAGCGTGTGCGAGTCCGGGGACCTGCCAAGGGAGGGGGAGGGTGGGGGTGGGGGGGGATCAAATTGCTTTCCAGTGGGATAAACATATATTACAAGTATTCCCCCAACATGTTTAGAGTTCAAAATGGTTCAAATGGCTCTGAGCCCTATAAGACTTAACTTCTGAGGTCATCAGTCCCCTAGAACTTAAAAATACTTAAACCTAACTAACCTAAGGACATCACTCACATCCATGCCCGAGGTAGGATTCAATCTGCGACCGCAGCGGTCGCGCGGTTCCAGGAGATAGCGCCTAGAACCGCTCGTCCACCGCGGCCGCCGTTCACTGTAGCTTTCAGCCAAGCAATGCGAGATTTATCTTTAGCGCATAAGCCCGCCCAATTCATAAAATTTCGGCATCAAAATTTCTGCTCATTCTTACCCGCTGCTCTGTTCTCAGATCATGCCAGTAACATTAAAATACACGTGATCCAACTTAATTAAACTTCTTCTCATCACTGAAGATCACTTCATGCCGTTATGAAGTCTATCTTACACTCCAATCTAACCTATTTATCTTTGCGTGTTAGAACAGGTTTCTGCAGTCGTTTCTTAAATGTGTGATGCATGTCATCCGATAAAATTTACTGTACACGTCTTCCAGTTACCAACAACTTTAAATCAACAAGGTGAGAATAATAATGGTTTTCGGCCCTCGCTTTGCGTAAAGGGAGCCGTTTCGACGCCTCAAATAATTTTGCTATTTCGCCCATATTTTACGTTCTGTCCATATCTTGCGCCCCACCAACGAAATTATCAATCACTGTACTTAAACGGTTCAACTTCTTGGCAGTTTGACATGTAGAGAGTCCCATTTTCTTGTACGCACCAATTTTTGCTTTTTCTTCCCATGAGAAGTGTTTTCCACGTGACAGTGTCACAGTCGTGACACGCACTGGTTTCTACCTCCAGTAAGGCACGTAAGCACACACTAACACAGCCCAGAGCCGACTGCCTTTATACTGCGTTCCACCCTCCACTACATGAACTGTTGGTGTCTTGTTATATACTGTACTACTAATATCAAATGCGATACCTTTTGACTGCATTTGTCAGTATGCTGGATCTCATGTTAAAGCAAATACGATACTGTGCACAACTATTCCACCCAACAATGTTAATTTTCCTACAAATATCCATGCCTTTATACTGACTTCCAGTACCGTATTTTAAGATGAGATGAACAAACGATTTGCAAGCAGTCTTCTTCGGTCATTGACTTTTTTTTTCTTCAATATCCTGATGATGAACTAGAGCTGCCATCTACCTTAGGGCGGTCTTACACTGTGATGTTTTCTTTGGCAAAGTTTCTTTATCAAATAAAATTTGGTAGTGAAACAAGGAACCTTGTCAAAATTAGGCCTTGGTGGAATTTTCTTTCATGAAATCTAGCGCCTCGTCTCATATTTGATCAAAGAAAGCTTTCGTGTTCTCTTTACTGCACAGAGAAATGTAGCCGCTTGGAGCACTAGAATCGCTGCAGCTGTCTGAAATCTAATGTTTATCAACATGGCTTCGAAATTTACGTGACGTGTCGCATTTATAACAAAATTTACAGAAATAGACGAGTTAGACGAATCACTGTATAATTTGTGGCATCCCGGATACAAAAACAGAATAAGAAATAGCGAAACCTGTAAAAATGTTGCGAAGGCCGTTAGCCGTGAAGTATGGCCAGGATGTACCCCCCGAGGATAAACAGGAGAAATTCTATAGCTTTCGCAAAAACAAAAACTTCATGACTATAGTATGCACTAAACAATTATTAGCCTTCAGATATTCCTCCTTCGGTGCTTTATGAAGAGCTTCACACGTTTCTCGCATTACTTTCCTCAATGTACACTGCGTTATTCGAGCGCTATACTGTAAATCAGAGTAGCTTTCTCCTGTTGCAAGAAATCGTAACGCTACGGTAAGTCCGATTTTTGCGGATATTGAATTTCTGAGGTGAGTGTTCTGCTTCGTAACGTGAGGAACCACGTTCCTGAGCACATATTGAAATGTACTCTCATCCATTTGCAAGTAATTTTCATTCGACTTTACATCCTCGACATGCACAAATTTTTTTGTAGCCTGTGCCTTTCTCATCTCGCAGTGAAAAACATGTACGTTTCCTTTCCTATTCTCCTGTTCTCCTTGCAGATATAATGGCAATGCAACTGTAATACATGCAGCTGCGTGTAATAAATCCCCTTGGCTATTCTGAAGCAACTTTGGCAAAGTATTTGATGTCAGCGTAATACCTCCTTTTGTGCTACATCAAATTTCTTTGTCGAAGAAGATTTAGGAGAGAAATACAGGTCTTACTCATGACTGGCCCTATGTCGGCATTCAGTTTATGTCCCTACAAATTGCTATACCCAAGTACCAGTTGGCTAATGCCATCTGCCATTCTCTTATTTTGTAGCCATAATACACTAGGATTTTTCGTTTTGTGAAATGAACAATTTTACATTTCTGAATATCTGACCTAGGTTGTCAATCTTTATATCATTTCGGGATTTTATCTAGATCTGATTGGATATTTGTGGAACTTTTTTCAGACAGTGCTTCCTCATATGTAACTGCACCATTTGCAGGAAGTCTGAGGTTAATTTTTACATTGCGTGCAAGGTGATTAAACAACAAAAGTCCCAATTCACTTCCGTGGGGCACGCCTGAATTTACGTCTATTTCTGTCAATGATTTCCATTGATAATAGTGTCCTGCGTCCTTCCTACCAATGTAGTTTTATACCCCATATAGTATTTTTGTTCATAAACGTTTGTGCTACAGTCACATTCACTATCTCACTAAAAGTATCCAGATATCTACTAGTGGATATTAATGTGGGATGTGTCTACCCTTCGCATTTATGACGACTCGAACTCTGCTGGGGACACTTTGAATGAGGTATCTCAATGTCTACATGAATGACAGACAGTTCTTCCTCAGGAGCCGGAACTGGTGAAGATAATAATGTTGAACGCTCGTAGCCGTGGCGATGTAGACTTTCTAACTTTTCCCAAATGTTGTCCACCGGCTTCAGGTTGGAACTACGGGCAGGCTAGTCCATTTCAGAGAAGTTGTTACCCATAAACCACTGCTTCACAGAAGCTGCTTTATGACAATCATCGTATCCGAACTGTTCCTCTACTGCACATAGTACACATTGCTGTAAAATGTGCTTATATCCTTCCATGCAAATGGAAATGAGCGTTTGGTGTCATTGGCCGGAAGGCCCTTACGGGGCAGGTCAGGCCGCCTTGGTGCAGGTCTTATTGCCTTCGACACCACATTGGGCGACCTGTGCGCTGGAGGGGGATGAAATGATGACGAAGGTAACACAACACCCAGTCCATGAGTGGAGAAAATCCCCGACCCAGCCGGGAATCGAACCCGGGCCCCTTAGGCCGGCAGTTTTAGAAAGGTTGGAACGTCCGTAAGGAAGTTGTTAGTCAGGTAATATTCAACTAGTAAACCACGTTCGAAGTCACACAGCTGACTTTTCTGACCGACTCTTTCTGCTGTTACCGCATTTCTACTGACAACACAATACTCCCCGCTTCCTTTTATACTGTCTGATCTGATTCTATCGACATCTAACGATCGATTTCGCATTAAATAGATACGTCCAGATACTTTTGATCAGGTAGTGTATATGTTGCAGGATTCTCATTTTAACACTAGCAAAATTCTTGTCCATGTCCTCGGACGGTAAATTATTGTTGTTAAGTAATAACAACACTATTCTTGAGTGAAGGATCACCATTTACCACCAAAAGAAAACCTGCAGCAGACCAAAACTACTAATTGGCTGAACGTAGGGGTAAATTCTATGACCATCACCAATACCTACACAACCCTGATTTGTCTCATCTGTACTAATGCTTCTACTCGTATCTTATATCAGCCACTCGCCTCTCCTACATTTCGCGTAAACTTGAATACCAACATCCTACCTTTTTCCTCGTCCCTCAGAACCCTGGCCTGTTGCCACGCCTCTGTCAACACGTTCTACCTTCCCTCCACTTCGTTTCTCAACGTAATTTCAACAGATTTCTCCTCCCATCCCTGAAATATATCCCACCTTCATTTCGGAACCTACGCTACTCAACCTATAGCTAATGGAGGCCCCAATCCACCCTTTCCTTGCCCAGCAAGCAACTCACTCATCTAATACGTAGTTCCTTCCCACACAAACAGTGAAAAGGCCAACACATAAGGGCTCACCTGCCGCTCACTAAAATGCTCGTCTTCTAACACCTTCTTTCTTCCCAAACAAAACAAGTGATGGGTCAATACATAAGAGATAACCTGGTCTACGTTAAAATAGTTTAGATTTATATATTTTATTGAGGTAAGACAAAGACAGAACATCACATTTGTGCCGCGAACTACGAAACGTTGAAATTTCATCCCACTGGCTGGGCGTGCTGAAAGATTTGTAGGCGCCGCAGTCACCTAACCCAGCCGTTCTCAAAGAGATAGTGCGCTCCTGGAGGTGGTGTGCGCACAGGGTGTAATAGAGTTGGTGGTGCAGGCTTTCTTGCATGGAAACACTTATATTTAAATTACGCAAGGAAAAGACTTCTGGCGAACAACTACCACTAGCCTCAGATTGTCACTTCCATGAACTCAGTTAGGGAGCTCACCATCACTATTTCACAAGGACTTATCGTTAGATCCTGCCATCAAGAATGCTGAGAGAAAAAGAGAGTAATACATCATCACACAGCCCTCGTCACCGATGGCCTGCCTACTTAACCCTGAACAGATGGCAATAACCATGACCCTCTTGATAATGTGACCGCCACTTTTTTGCAAAACTGACTACGAGAGTAGATTGTTAATCACAGTCTTTGTGAACTTCCACTCGATTTCAGTCAGTCAGTTCAACGCCGGTAACCTCGGCGTTGAGCGCGCGTAAGCTCTGGAATGAATTCAAAGGTACTGAGTTAGCTAGAGGACGTATTCTTGTGCGAGTACAGTGGAAGTTATTAACCTGATTTGCAATAAAATGAAACCAATTCCGTCATTCTCGTGCCTGATCCGCGGTGGTAACAAGAGATCCCGTGTAAGTAATTCACACGAGTGTCTGTGCTCCTTCGAAAGTGCGCACTTCTAATAAGGAAAAGGATTTGATTTTAATCGAAGTACATTCTTCTTTTGCGCATTCCTCTGTTCATATCAGCAACGTTATTTCTAAACGCAAAACCAAAGTGCGCGAATATCAAGTTGATTATCTGATATTAGGCTTTAGCAGCATTCTTTTGAATAATGATGAATAACCACAATAAGCTTTTTTGATATTTAAGCGAACGACAGTTAGTTCCTAAGGAAGTGATAAAGACATCCCTAGAGGTAACCTACTTTATTGCAAAATCCAAAGTACCATGTTATTCTTCCCGCAGTGAATATGCTAGATCACGAGTGGGGAAAGGTTTGGCGAGAGTGTGAAGTCGATACCACTCTCAGATGATACGGTGACTCGTCATGTAATGAAAAATAAATTTCTGGCACGTCTTAATGGTAGGTCACTGCAACTTGGTGGCAGTATTGATATCTGGAATCTTTCCCAGTTTCTTGTTTCTGTAGGCTGCTGAGAGAAAATGAAATGCGGAAGGGCACTATTTTGTAAAGCTCTGGAAAGGAGAAATAAAGAAAAAAATATTTTCTCACTTATGAATTCCATTTTTGTTGACAAAAAGAGAGAAATTGTGTTGATATATGTATCGATGGGGCGGCAGCATTAACTGAAGTGAAAAAGTGGTTCATGGCAGAGGTATGCGCTGTTAGTCTTTCAGCAAAATTCACACATCGCATCACACACAGGGGACACTGGCTTTTAAAACAGTACAACCGTGCGGGCTTTCCAAATATAACTACTCACCCTCCAACTCAGAGTTAACACATTAAAAGTTTTGGCTGGTTTCTTTGTCTAGGGGCTGGGATACGTAGTTGCCGCATTAGAGGCCAAATACCGCAGAGTCTACAGTATACAATATGAATGCACACATGAATCGAATGGTCGAAGGTTCCTATCACTCGGAAATTGCGAATTAATATAGAAATTTATAAATGAAAGATTGCAATTAAATAAAATCTGCAGGTACTATCTTAACGCCTTTGAATGATGAGTACGATAGTAGAAGTGCTTTTGAGAATGCGGTATATTTCTGCAAAACATTTATTGGTGTCTATGGTCCAGCAATTAAATAAAATATACGTTGAATAACAGGGAAACAATATATTCCTACAGCACGAAATCAGTTATGAACAACATCACAGCTCGCGAGATATTCGCTTCAAAACGCACACTACGTCTTCACTGTAGAAACCAGGGAAATCTCACAAGTGCACAAGTCGGCACTATGAAATATTTTTATCTCTCGCGACCACGCGCAAACTGCTCCACTGCAAGTCTTTCCAGCCACTGTGCGTTCGTCGCGCCGTCCAGCCCCTCCCGTGTGTTCTTTCCCGTACCGCCCCGAACTGCCTCGTGCCCCGAACTACCCGTCTCCTCCTCTCCCGAACTCCCTTGCATCCAGTCTCCCCATTCACGAGCGCTGCGATTGGCTAGAGGGCTCGCGCCACGTCTCCAATCCAACGTCCACTCACAAACATATTTCAACCCACACGAAATACTGGAGATACATTTAAAGGACTTGAAATTAAATAAATATTCCTATAGCTGGACTATAAACTCGCTCTAACACACATTATTAAATACATAAACAATTAAATGAACATATATCAAAAGAAAAGAAGCAAAAGGTTGGCCAGCAGCCTAATGGCTCCATGCTTTCTAAAACACAGTAAATAAATGACAATTTCTTCATGAATAGCATATATCGGATATAAACAAAGACATAGATGAATCAATATACTTATAAGCATGCTGCTACCGTTTTTTTTCGTGTAACTGTGGAGTACTGACGCGATCGATAGTAATCGGCCACTTTGACCTCCAATATCACATGTGCTGTTTAAGTTACATGCCTGTAATTCACACCAATATAGGTTTACACTAATAGCTTTCTAAAGACACGCAATCGACAAAATCGGATGAAGCGTTTAGATTTTGGAAATTCGTTACTGGGTGTCACTTGTATAATTTACCGTCGGATACCAAACTTTAAACTAATAAATACACTCCTGGAAATTGAAATAAGAACACCGTGAATACATTGTCCCATGAAGGGGAAACTTTATTGACACATTCCTGGGGTCAGATACATCACATGATCACACTGACAGAACCACAGGCACATAGACACAGGCAACAGAGCATGCACAATGTCGGCACTAGTACAGTGTATATCCACCTTTCGCAGCAATGCAGGCTGCTATTCTCCCATGGAGACGATCGTAGAGATGCTGGATGTAGTCCTGTGGAACGGCTTGCCATGCCATTTCCACCTGGCGCCTCAGTTGGACCAGCGTTCGTGCTGGACGTGCAGACCGCGTGAGACGACGCTTCATCCAATCCCAAACATGCTCAATGGGGGACAGATCCGGAGATCTTGCTGGCCAGGGTAGTTGACTTACACCTTCTAGAGCACGTTGGGTGGCACGGGATACATGCGGACGTGCATTGTCCTGTTGGAACAGAAGTTCCCTTGCCGGTCTAGGAATGGTAGAACGATGGTCCGATGACGGTTTGGATGTACCGTGCACTATTCAGTGTCCCCTCGACGATCACCAGAGGTGTACGGCCAGTGTAGGAGATCGCTCCCCACACCATGATGCCGGGTGTTGGCCCTGTGTGCCTCAGTCGTATGCAGTCCTGATTGTGGCGCTCACCTGCACGGCGCCAAACACGCATACGACCATCATTGGCACCAAGGCAGAAGCGACTCTCATCGCTGAAGACGACACGTCTCCATTCGTCCCTCCATTCACGCCTGTCGCGACACCACTGGAGGCGGGCTGCACGATGTTGGGGCGTGAGCGGAAGACGGCCTAACGGTGTGCGGGACCGTAGCCCAGATTCATGGAGACGGTTGCGAATGGTCCTCGCCGATACCCCAGGAGCAACAGTGTCCCTAATTTGCTGGGAAGTGGCGGTGCGGTCCCCTACGGCACTGCGTAGGATCCTACGGTCTTGGCGTGCATCCGTGCGTCGCTGCGGTCCGGTCCCAGGTCGACGGGCACGTGCACCTTCCGCCGACCACTGGCGACAACATCGATGTACTGTGGAGACCTCACGCCCCACGTGTTGAGCAATTCGGCGGTACGTCCACCCGGCCTCCCGCATGCCCACTATACGCCGTCGCTCAAAGTCCGTCAACTGCACATACGGTTCACGTCCACGCTGTCGCGGCATGCTACCAGTGTTAAAGACTGCGATGGAGCTCGGTATGCCACGGCAAACTGGCTGACCCTGACGGCGGCGGTGCACAAATGCTGCGCAGCTAGCGCCATTCGACGGCCAACACCGCGGTTCCTGGTGTGTCCGCTGTGCCGTGCGTGTGATCATTGCTTGTATAGCTCTCTCGCAGTGTCCGGAGCAAGTGTGGTGGGTCTGACACACCGGTGTCAATGTGTTCTTTTTTCCATTTCCAGGAGTGTATATTGAAATGTGATTACACCATCAGAATCGTCGTGCAAACAATGGTAATGTACATGTTTCTTTTTGAGGTATCATGATTCACCTGGCTATTATTAATTTCTATACGAATTGTCAAATGTCTGCTATTACGGTGCCATCTTTGGCACTCCCGGCATAGACATCTCCTTCGACACAAAGCGCCGTCCTCGTCACAGTGTCAACATGGGATACCCAGCCACGCGGCCGATGGATCACGTGCTCCGGCCACCCCTCTTGCTCGGTTAACGTTCGGCACCATGTGTTTGCTGCCGGGCCGCGGCTTTCACGAGCGTCCTGTGCAGCCACGCCAACTTAGAATATTTTCTGGGCGCTACAATTTGCCTGTTACCTCACAACCGGATGTCAATAAGATTCTGAACGATGTTACCAGCGTCATAAATTCTGTGAAAGCACGAGATTTAAACAGTAGACTATTTTCCGTTCTTTGCAAGGAGATGGATTCTATTCATGATTCGCTTCTATTACACACAGAAGTACGTTGACTCGTGGTAAAGTTCTCCGTCGCGTTGTGGGGCTGAACGATGAACTTCGTCTTTTCCTATTTGAACAGCAGTCCTACATTCATGGCTGTTTCAGGATGGAAAATGGCTTCTAATATTGTGCAGCTTGGCCGATATTTTTAAGAAATTGAATGATCTTAACACCGAAATGGTAATGCCGTCCTTCTATGCGAAGAAATACTTGTCTTTCAGAGAAAACTTCGACTTACGGAAACACAGATGGAGAACGGTGACTGCAAGATCTTTCCTTGAGTGAATATTTTAATCAAGGAAAATGAGTTGGATGTCAGTATAATTAGTAGTACATCTCGGAAGCCTTTGTCAGCATTTCGAGGATAAATTTCCAGAATCTTAATTTGAGTGTGACTGGATCCACAATCCTTTCGATAGATCACAACAGGAGATAGCAGAACTGTGATGCATTAACGAATGATGGAAATGAATCTAAATCGCAGTATCGGAATGAATATCTCAATTCAGCAAGAGTGTCAGTAAATGTGTTATTACCCCTCGCATCAACTTACCTGTGTGAGTCAAAATTTTCTGTGAGTTGCTGTTGCAACCCGAGAATGGATCTGATTCCTCCACAAACTGAAGCATACACATCACACTAACTGTGCAAAAGTCAGAAAACTTCCTAATTTTGAACCATGTGCAGTTTTACTGTCGTTTATTTCCTTTGTGGATGATCAGTTTCAATTCAAAACTTTTTAAATTGGCATATAAATGTTGACTACTGCTCTGAAGTCATTTGTGCATCGTGATCTTCCAAATATTTAAACATTCTCGTTGAATCAAAATCAATTTAGATGGAAACAATGAAACTTTAACTGACTAACTACGTGGGTTGCCCAGAAAGCAATGCACCGTATTTTTTTCTTCAAGAATTATTTTTTTCACATAATCTCCATCCCGTTCTATGGCCTGACTTCAGCGCGAAACAAAGGCGTGTGTATGCCCTGTCGGTACCAATCCTTGTCCTATTGGCGGAGCCAATGCTTCACAGTATGAACCACCTCATCGTCCTCAAATCGTAGAGCTTTGCCGAACCGCCTTCTGTTGACCTCACCCTCCGTGCCTAGCAGCTAACTGCACTTCTGTCGACGTCAGATGCACCATAGACTGTGCACAAGCGTTTGTGAATATTCTCTACTGTTTTTTTCTGTGCAGTGAGAAATTCAATGACAGCAGTTTGCTTGTAAGGTGCATCACCTACAGACTCCGTTTTGGAACTTCCCTGCAGCTGGGCTATCTGTAAGAAGTGACGGAAATTTAGCGCGCTCATTCAGGAGACAATTTTTCGCATTCGTAGCATTGTTTTCGGCTGAGAAAAACAAATACGGTACATTACCTGCTGGACAACAATCGTAATTTGTTAAAAAATGCAGTGAGATACACATATTTTCTCAATTCCAGTAACTGTACACTAGCCGGGGCTATTTATGAACTACTTCTAATTGCTAACTTTTACCAGCTCTAAATAATAAAAATTATGATCATTTTTTTAAAAATGTTTAGCTTTGATAATTCTGATGTGCTCTAAGGACTCACTGTAATATCAGATTTTATTATGGAAGTTACTGTATCAGATACTTATTGTGTGTAGGAACCAAAGACCTTACTCCTAGCATAAGAATTGTGAACATTATCGTTGCGCTATCTCTGATTTTTATTGTCTCTGTTGTGAATGTAATGTTAATGACTGCAGTTTTGTTCTTACCCGGATAAAGACGAAGGGAACTCATAATTGTGAATATTATGTATTATAACTCGACAGTAAGAGTAAAAATGGTATTCAGGGAAGAAATAAACGAATGCTCATCTCTGATAAATAATTAGCTGAGATTCGAACGTAAATATTACTCTTTCTAGTCATTCTAATATTTCAGCTACACTACGTCGACCTGGAGCTGGAGAGACGCAGGGGAGATTGGCGAACGAACCTACCAATTAACATGGCGACTTTCAACGGACTCAAGAGCACGCAATAAGAAATCTGTCACAGCTCTTTACCTACATATTACCACACGGCAAAACACATACCAGACTCGTATTGTTTCAATGAATCATTTGAAAACAAAGAATACATGCTATTCTTATCTACAACACCATAAAATACAATAAAAATAACAATATAGCACTGTAATTATTTATGTACTTCTGCAGGCTTTCGTGGCCGTTGTCACTGAAGTTAAAATTTTCTAGTTTATTAGGCCGCTTCATAATTCTACTAAAATGATCGACGTTTCGACCCCTCTGCTGGGATCTTCCTCAGGATCCTATGGTGTCCACTACTGCTAGAACACAGTGTTCTAGCAGTAGTGGACATCATGGGACCCTGCGGAAGATCCCAGCAGAGGGGTCACAAACGTCGATCATTTTAGTAGAAATATGACGCGGCCTAATAACCCAGAAGATTTTAACTTCACTCTAATTATTGTTATTCTTATTGTTGTAATTGATAGTTGCAATAATCAGGTACAAGTAAACAGATATCGTGGACCGTTTTTGTGCCAACAATGAGAAGTGTTGCTGAAGGGAACAAAGATGGGGGGAGTGATTTATGTTTCAGAAGGGGGCCCGGAAAGGAAAAATTGAGAACCCCTCAGTCAGTGAGCGCTGCTGGACCTTGGCGGCGCCGTCTTGTATCGATTGCCTAGTTCGGGGCGTCCTGGCCGACCTGCATGGGAGCCGGACGAGTAGGCGAGCCAGACGGAGCAGCGGGGCCTCGGAAGCCGGCAGTTGTCTCACGGACAGCGGGGGCTGTTCCTAGTGCCGAAAGTCGCTCTTCCTGCCCAGCTGACATCCGTTTCAGTTATTTGATTGTTGCGACCGCTCGGCAGCTCTCTGCAAACTGCCCTCCTCCTTTAGTTTCCAGTTCTCACGAAGACAGTGGCCACTGTTTTCACTGGCTGCCAACAGACAGTCGCCGCCCGTCTTCCCAGGCATTGCTGTTCGCTGACCAACTTCCTGACCCAGACTCCGCGGGATGCGCCATCTATCACCCAGCACCACTTGTCCTGCCGCTGTAACCTATGGCCGCTGATTCTGTCTCCAAGTTATTATCGTTTCATTGTCCAACATCAGACTGCTCTCCACTATCAATGATAACTGCTCCTTTACATTTTCGTGCATGCTCTGCAGCGCTGGGAGCACATCACCGGTGCTGGTGCCACCTGTCAGGCAGGGCAATCGCAAATCCACTGCACAGTAATCTAATGGTTCAAATGGCTGTAAGCACTATGGGACTTAACATCCGAGGTCATCAGTCCCCTAGACTTAGAACTACTTAAGCCTAACTAACCTAAGGACATCACACACATCCATTACCGAAGCAGGATTCGCACCTGCGACCGTAGCAGCAGCGCGATTCCGGACTGAAGCGCCTAGAACCGCTCGCTCACAACGGCCGGCCACAGTAATCAGAGAGGGATTCAAACTAGTAGTGTGTAGTGTCTAAACCACTATCCCACCTCACTCTGTTGCGAGATTTGCACTTTAATCAATAACTGCATGTTATACAATATTCTCATGCCCAATATCCACACAGAACATACCTTTCATAAAAGATACCCTGAAAACGATGGAGGGAGAATGTAAATGCTGCAGGTTACAGATGCTTACCTATGTTTCAAATGATTCCTGGGGCTGCATTAGTAGATCTAGTTCACTTGTCGGCATTTCTCAGGACCCCAAATAAATTGCTGAATTGCTTGTAGAACGAACGAAATTAGCCAAATGTTCTGGGCACCAGCCGTCGAGAAAGTCGATTTTAAAACTCTGTGAAATAAAAATAAAAATAAGAAACCTCCTCGATGCACCACACATTGTCTGTTTGCACTCAAAAGTACCAAACGGTGATCGGTAGCAATGGTTACAAAATCAGTCTTTCAGACTCGAATGAAGTTCAGTTTGCAGTTTATGTTACTGACATATATGAGCCTTCTGACAGACGAGGTCTGTAAACTATGCTCCTGGGGCTCAACTGGTAAAAGCGTCTGCAGAGACGTGGATCCATGTTTCAATCCCGAACAATTAGCATAGCGAATTTTTTGATTGATAGTCAAAAGCGCGGCAGTATGCCGGATCTTCCGACACACTTTAAGTTCCAGCTTGGTGCACAATCACTGTACTGCTATAGGCGTGTCGCGGCACCGCCTGGTGTCGCTGCCATCAGGACAGCACGAGCTAGCGGAGTAGGTATCTGATGACAGAGCTGTGAGCATCCAGCAGTAGCAAGAAGATCGACACCAGGCCAGGGGGGCAAGAAGCAACCCCTTTCAGATTTCTGAACTTTTGGGGGTAACCACATCAGCTGGTATATAGGGTGATTCCGTGATGACGTTACAAACTTTCAGGGATGATGGAGAAGAGTAAATGTATCAATTAGAGGTAAGGGAGCCTGGTCCGAAAAAGACCAAGTCGAAAGTCATAAGCGAAGATCGTTCTGATACCTCTAGAATACAAGTTCGTGCAACATATCCCACTCGTTATTTGTCAACGGATGCAGTTCCAGCCCGATGCAGCCCCCTCTCACTTTGCACTGAGGGTTCGTGAACACCTGGAACTGACATTCCGTGAAAAGTGAACAGCAGAGGAGATCCCCCTTTGTAGCCAGCAAGTTCACCTGATGTCGCAGCGTTTGATTTCTTCTTGTGAGGCCAGGTGAACAGTCTTATGTACGAGACACCCTTCGAGACAGAGGAGGACCTGGTGGCTAGAATTCTCGATGCCTAGGACACTGTTGAAAAGGCACCGAGGATATCAGAACGGTTACGACAGAATTTTGTGCGCCGGTGCTATTCCTGCATTGTAGCTGGGGGGGGGGGCACCATTTGAACAACTGTTGTACACGTACCGAGTAGCAGCTTGTGAAACTTTTGCATATGAGTGGAATTCATTATTATTGTACGGCAGACTTATGCCTCGTGGCATCACGTTACGTGCGGTCGTGATTCGATCTGTTGTGCTGCCATTCATGAATAGCAGAACAGCGGGTTTATTCCAACATTATAATGCCCGCCCGTGTACCGCTGTTGTGATCCAACGTGCTCTGGTTCCAGCACTATGGGACTTAACTTCTGAGGTCATCAGTCCCCTAGAACGTAGAACTACTTAAACCTAACTAACCTAAGGACATCACACACATCCATGCCCGAGGCAGGATTCGAACCTGCGACCGTATCGGTTGCGTGGTTCTAGACTGTAGCGCCTAGAACCGCTCGGTCTCTCGGGCCGGCCAACGTGCTCTACAGAGTGTAATATGTTCCCTTCGCTTGCTCGATCACGACATCTGTTCCCAGTTGAGCACATATGGGACATCATCGGACGACAACTCCAGCATCAACCACAAACAGCATTAACCGTCCCCCTGTTGACCGACCAAGCGGAAGAGGAGTGAAGCTCCATCCCACAAACTGAAATCTGGCATCTGTAAACACAGGGCATGCACGTTTGCATAGTTGCATTCAAAAATCATCAAAAGCAACGGTGGTAACATTAAGAGTGCAACGGGAATTCCACTGTTAAATGCAGAGGAGAGAGCAGATAGGAGGAAAGAATACATTGAAAGCCTATATGGGGGTGAAGATATATCTGATGTGATAGAAGAAGAAACAGGAGTCGATTTAGAAGAGATAGGGGATCCAGTATTAGAATCGGAATTTAAAAGAGCTTTGGAGGACTTACGGTCAAATAAGGCAGAAGGGATAGATAACATTCCATCAGAATTTCTAAAATCATTAGGGGAAGTGGCAACAAAACGACTATTCACTTTGGTGTGTAGAATATATGAGTCTTGCGACATACCATCTGACTTTCGGAAAAGCATCATCCACACAATTCCGAAGACGGCAAGAGCTGACAAGTGCGAGAATTATCGCACAATCAGCTTAACAGCTCATGCATCGAAGCTGCTTACAAGAATAATATACAGAAGAATGGAAAAGAAAATTGAGAATGCGCTAGGTGACGATCAGTTTCGCTTTAGGAAAAGTAAAAGCACGAGAGAGGCAATTCTGACGTTACGGCTAATAATGGAAGCAATGCCGAAGAAAAATCAAGACTCGGTCATAGGATTTGTCGATCTGGAAAAAGCGTTCGACAATATAAAATGGTGCAAGCTGTTCGAGATTCTGGAAAAAGTAGGGGTAAGCTATAGGGAGGACGGGTCATATACAATATGTACAACACCCAAGATGGAATAATAAGAGTGGACGATCAAGAACGAAGTGCTCGTATTAAGAAGGGTGTAAGACAAGGCTGTAGCCTTTCGCCCCTACTCTTCAATCTGTACATCGAGGAAGCAATGATGGAAATAAAAGAAAGGTTCAGGAGTGGAATTAAAATACAAGGTGAATGGATATCAATGATACGATTCGCTGACGACATTGCTATCCTGAGTGAAAGTGAAGAAGAATTAAATGATCTGCTGAACGGAATGAACAGTCTAATGAGTACACAGTATGGTTTGAGAGCAAATCGGAGAAAGACGAAGGTAATAAGAAGTAGTAGAAATGAGAACAGCGAGAAACTTAACATCAGGATTGATGGCCACGAAGTCAATGAAGTTAAGGAATTCTGCTACCTAGGCAGTAAAATAACCAATGACGGACGGAGCAAGAAGGACATCAAAAGCATACTCGCTATGGCAAAAAAGGCATTTCTGGCCAAGAGAAGTCTACTAATATCAAATACCGGCCTTAATTTGAGGAAGAAATTTCTGAGGATGTACGTCTGGAGTACAGCATTGTATGGTAGTGAAACATGGACTGTGGGAAAACCGGAACAGAAGAGAATCGAAGCATTTGAGATGTGGTGCTATAGACGAATGTTGAAAATTAGGTGGCCTGACAAGGTAAGGAATGAGGAGGTTCTACGCAGAATCGGAGAGGAAAGGAATATGTGGAAAACACTGATAAGGAGAAGGAACAGAATGATAGGACACCTGCTAAGGCATGAGGGAATGACTTCCATGGTACTAGAGAGAGCTGTAGAGGGCAGTTAGGTCTAGGTAGTTGTAAGTTCTAGGGGGCTGATGACCTCAGATGTTAAGTCCCTCAGTGCTCAGAGCCATTTGAACTATTTGTTGGTTGGTTGGTTGGTTGATTCGGGGAAGGGGACCAAACAGCGAGGTCATCGGTCCCATCGTATTATGGAAGGATGGGGAAAGAAGTTGGCCGTGCCTTTTCAAAGGAATCACCCCGGCATTTGCCTGAAACGATTTAGGGAAATCACGGAAAACCTAACTCAGGATGGCCGGGCGCGGGTTTGAACCATCGGCAGTGTTCTATTGAACTGTGTACATGTCTCTGTATTTGAATACTCATGCCTATACCTGTTTCTGCGGCGCTTCAGTGTATTAGCACTAAACCTGAAATTGACCCCTTCAGAAGTAGAAGTAGATTGGAGAACTCATTTCCGTGCCATGTATGAAGTGGGGCCATAACACTTCCGGGTTACCTGCGCCCTAGACGTATGCAACGCCCTAAACAGAGCGCCCCAGTGACGGCAGTGTGGCCAGTAAACTGGCTGTCGAGATGACTTTGCAGAGATGCGAATTTCTAAAATACGACTGAGCTGTCAAGGGTCTATTAAATGGTGATAATTTAGTCTCCTACAAAGCAGAGACGCCGTGATTTCCTTAACAGTCATGACTGTATTATAGTCTATTAAATTGCCTTTTATTTAAATCAGTTCGGTACTTAGCGACCACTGTTTAATGTGTTGAAATGCTTCTTGATGCCACTTTACGTTTCGCTTTTACTGCAAATGGACTGACGGAATAGTCGTAAAACTGTTGATAGACGTTTACAGTACGAGTTTGCGAAGTGGAAGCGAAGTTAACTGGTTAAATCTCGTGACGTAACTACAACACGACTCTGATATTCCAACTCGATAATTATGCTACCTTTGTGTTGTATTGTCCGTGATATCAGATAGGATGACAATGTGTGCTCGCTGACCGTACATTGGAACACTAACTAGAATTAATAAAAGTATTACTACGAGTATTCCATGTGGTTACGGTCAAAGAAATCATACCATCATGTGCACAGTATAGCAGCATCAACAAAAAAAAAAAAAACACGTGAGTTCATCGACCTGAAAACATTCCGGTAACTCGTTTCACATCTCTTAAGAAGAGCTCTTACAATACCCTCGTTTATTGTTCATTAATTGGTAAATTTCTTTCGAAATGAATTTCTCACGTCCATCACTATTGCGCTCTGTACATCAACCACTCTAGTGTGTTCACATTCTTTAATCCGCCGAGAGTATTCATCGCTTAATGAGTTCTGCCAAGTCGCTGAAGCCATTCTAATTTCGTACCGCTTGGTACGGCGCTTCTGTGTCACGCGTCGGAATTTTCTTATTGGGCCGCTTTTTTCATATACGGTATCTCATTCTAGCACGAAAATACTTCGGTATACTCGGTTCTGCTAACGAAAAATAAAAAAAAACACATGGAATAACACGTCAACGATCGCAAAATGAATGGGCTCTGACGGACAAACCACTAAATTTGTAAGCATTGCTGTGTCGACGAAGCCGATGGGAAGGATGTTTGAAGATAATGTTTCATTTTTCTTTCGGAGTACGACTTTTATGCAGCTTAAACTCGCATTAGTCATGTCGTATGTTACTTAATTCATGTGGGCGTCTAATGGGATACTTTTCCATTTACACGGTAATTACCAGCAGAGGCACAAAAAGAATCGCAGGTTAACTGAAATGGTTGAGAATTAGAGGTTATGACAGGTGATGCTAATAATACTATAACTTTCCTTAACGACGCTGACTTACACTGGCCGCGTGACCGCTACGGTCGCAGGTTCGAATCCTGCCTCGGGCGTGGATGTATGTGATGTCCTTAGGTTAGTTAGGTTTAAGTAGTTCTAAGTTCTAGGGGACTGATGACCACAGATTTTCAGTCCCATAGTGCTCAGAGCCATTTGAACCATTTTTGAACTTACACTGGTGACTGTAAAAAGCATGTGAAACGCGGTTTGCAAACACAAGGTCAATTATTGCCACTAATAGAAAACCATTCGAATAATAAGGGCGTCCTGAGTAAAGACTCACTCATGTACTACATTATCGTTTTGCCATGTTCGCATACTTGTTGGGACTACCCAAAAGGAGACAACCTGGATTCTACGATCTATGATTTAATCAACGCAGCGCTCTTATATGGCCACCTAACGATCACAAAACGACATATCACAATTCCCTAGAAAGACATTAATTCGGAGACCTACATGAAACCGTACACATATGTAGAGTGAAATGAAGAATGAAAATTTGTACTAAGGCTCGGATCGGCACGACAGTCTCCTTCTCAGTAGGCAGATGAGCCAACCACGTAACTACCCTGGAAATGTAGCTTTGCACCACTGCACGGACTACCCTAGCAAGCCTCGCTCCTCAACCAAAATACCCACTCGCGTCTCAGCCCACTTTGTATTCACCATAACTCGAACAGCATTGGAGAGGTTCTCCAACTGGATTGGAATAACACCTCAGCATCGAAAGGAGGATCCTGTCTGAAACACAGGCATAGGTGCTTCAATCAAATGAAACTATATGGTTCCGCAGACCTATTCAAGTCTTAAACATCTATGATGTATATAAGGCGACTGAATCGAAGAACGAAAATTTGTATAAAGGTCAGTATACGAACCCCGTTTCGTTCGATGCTGGAGTGCTATTCCAGTGCAGCTGGAAATCGTCTGCAACGCAGTTCGATTTCTGGGGGAACACCAAGTGCGCTAAGGCGTGACTGGGAATATGGATTGAGAAGGGAGAATTGGTAGGGTAGGCTGTGTAGTTGTGCAGAGTGACTGAACCATGGTGGCGTAGTGATTAGCTTACCTGCCTAGTGGTCAAGAGACCTGGATTCGAATACTGTCTTTGGTAAAAAATTTCATTCTTCGCTTCAGTCTGCATATGTACATCATAATGTTCGAGACTTGTAAGGTCTGTGGAATCACATAGTTTCAGTTGACATAAAATTGTGTTAGTTTGTGAGAGACGCAGAAGGAGGGAGAGGAGGGTGATGGGACACAGAGAATGAAGAGGCGCTGAAAGAGTCTCAGCTGGCCGCCATTCTTCTTAGAGTTCAATCTAGAAGTTTGGTAGCAGCTTCCATCTCCAATACAACTGACTGACGCTATTGTCTAATGCGTGTCGCAACATGGTACTGGTGTGTAACGCTGGAATATCGTATAACAGCGACTGGAATACCTTGTAGCATCTCACAGCACCAAGGGCCCCATGGTTGGGCAGCGGCTGTGGGTGCGGGTTTCCGTCGATACAAATACGCCCCATTGGTTGGACACCGAGAACATCAGATAAAGTTGTCCATATATGCCAGCCCAGACTCGTGAGCCTGGACTGTAGGTAGTGAATGGACTAGTGTGGCACTGTCGCTGTAGACGCATCAGAGTTCAGTGTAGACAAACGTATGTTGGAAGGCCTTGCTGCCAGTGACATGAATGTGGTGGACACATACTCTATGAATGACCCTTAAATAGCTTTTCGCGTATGTAACACATGTAACATCTGACATGTTCTACATCCTGGAGGACCTCCTCACTACGGATCAATTGGAATGGAAGTAAATCTAGTCTAATCTAATCTGTCTTCACCTGTTATACCACCCCAACGTTTGACTGAAGAAGGAAGAGTCAACCACATCTATAATTAACACATTGACAATTCGCACAGTACAACAGGTGTTTGAATACAATTAAATCTATTAAATAAGAATGAATGAAAAGTCCAATAATCCGCTGTGACTGTATTTATTTAAGTCGATTAGAGATCCACACAACTGGCTTGGCAACTTTTAATTTGCATCTTCTGGTGTATATAAATGCTGTCGTTTGGTATAGGAATCCCGCAGAGTAACAGCTAGGCGAAGTTCTCAGCCTTCCTCAACTGATAAAAACCGTCATCAATGATGAATGTACGGTCTCAGTTAAAATCATGAACTGTCATCACTGTACCGATTAAAATATAATTTTTTTTTAAAAAAATGCATAACACTGTCCTTTCTGTGATAATGTTAGTTTATTTTGCAACCGGTTTCGGTTCTCAACTATCATCAACGACAGGAAAATTACCATAGCTGTATCGTGTCATACATGGTTTGACATAAGTTACAACAGCAAAACATAATTGCCAAGATAAAATCAAAGATCGTGACAAGATTAAAATATGATGGCACATTGATATAAGGACAAGTGCTGTAAATCGCTAACAGAAGGGCATAAAGAGCAACCAAGGACCATCTGTGCAGAACCGAACAACAGCACGGTGAGGTGTCTGTCATCACTGCAGCCGCGCGGGGTGGGAATCCTCCCTCGGACATGGCTGTATGTATTGTCTTTAGCGTAAATTAGTTTAAGTTAGATCAAGTCCTGTGTAAGCCTAGGGATCGATGTTCCCAACAGTTTGATCCCATAGGAGCTTACCAAAAATTTATCACCGCAACAAGGTCGAGCAACTCTACCCGATCTACCGCATATCGGCCAGCAGCACACAGTTGTCACTCGTGTAATGTTGAAACGTGTGGACACCCTCATTTGAGGTGGTGGACGGATCAGAATCAGACTCCTCACTGCACAGCTGGACGACTCTGTTGGTAGTGCTGACTCACTTGTCCACTGTTGGGGTACTCAAAAGTTTTGTGCCCGCTGGCTTCCTCGCCGCCATAAAGAGCAACAAAAGACCATCTGTGCACAACTGCTTGTGCGTTACGAGGCTGAGTGTGACAATTTTTATTTTTGCTGAACATCGTCACAGACGATGAAACATGGGTTCGTCCCTTCGAGTAGGAAACAAAACGACAATCCACGGAGCGGCACTACACCAACTCTCCTACGAAGAGAAAGTTCAAAGATGCACCCTCAGCCGGTAAAGTCATGGCTGTGTTTGGCCCAAGGAATGATGCACTATGCGGAAACCAATACATGGTTGATGGGAAGATTATTGATGCAGCAAGTCGTTGGCTCAGACGCCGACCAGAATGATAATATGCGGGTATAGAAGCCCACCGTGGCGTAAGGCAGACGCATTAAAAGGAGATTATGTTGAAGAACAGGATTTTGTATGCAAAAGAGTGGGGAATAATATGGTGTATTAGAATCACGAATAGAACCAACCTATTTTTTTAAAAAAAAGTGTTCCATTACTTACCCTCGTATTCCTTGGGCACGCTATCCTTCGTGAGTGTCTGTAAACGTTTAAACACCGGCAATAACAATCCGCCTCATCATAAGCAATCGGAAGTGTAATGAGACCTGGCACTGATGTATAAATTGTAGCTGCGTGTTGGCTTTAGCACTGGCACTGCGATGAATTTCGTACAGTGCCGCACGTGGCACAAACGTGTAACTTGAATCCTCCTTGAGGAATGTCACTTCACTTAAACTTGTAAATCCTTTTGGCATTGAATAACAGTTTTTACATGTCAGTATGCGTTTCGAAGTGATAGTTACCTCTTACAAACACTGTCATGTTCCTTAACGGTGAACTACTAGTGCTCACATATTATCGTGGAATGGTAAATTGTTACCCGTGATCCATATCTTTAATAGTCATTGAATTCTGACAATAATTACTAATCGATCTCGATATATTCCCTCCGTGCAGATAGCGTAGTCAGCTCTCGTTCTCACGCCTTCAACTACGGCCACTCCAGTTCCATGTAGCCACCCATCAGAGAACTGAGCCATCTGCGCTTCTCCTGTGGATGAAAGTACAGGCTTCTGCAGCTAAAAAGCGTTCATTAATAATACCGCAGTACTTGTAAAAAATATGGCAATGTGAAAAACAGAACACATTAAGGGGAGTTAGTAATGAAAAAATTTTTTTCACGTTTCTGATTTTATCTCATTATAAAATTTGCAATTTCCGAATAAAATGATAATTATATCACTTATAAACTCACATGGGAAGTATTTTATTCTATTTATTTAAATATAATCTACACCAGTTGAAAAGGTTAAATTCTTACGTGCGTTACTTCAAGATCTAATAAAATCGGTAATTTTTTTTATATAGAAGGTCGGATCGTGTTGCTCATGTCCAGAAGAGAATGGGCACCAGGTTGAGGAAGTTGAATAAAAATTTGAGAGACAAGAAATTTTCTGATGGTGAAACCATAAGAGGCAAGCTGACAGACAAAATGGTTCATGAACTACGGCAGTATTATGGGATGGCCATTAGAAGTAATACTGATGATGTATTGGAAATGAAGCAGGCAGTATGGGTTACCGTCTTCCACAGACTGACAACTGATGAAAAACCAGTACACCACCTTTACCCTCCTGGACCTGATTCATGGTGCAATTACCGCAATGCCCAGTACTCAAACAGTTCATACAGCCATAAACATTCCATCCCAGCGGTAGTCATGGATATCATAAAACTTATTTACAGAGACCTGTCAAATCCTGTATTATTGAAGAAGTCTCTGCATGGTAAGACTCAAAATCCCAATGAGTCGTTCAATAATTTTATATGGACTCGCTTACCAAAAAAGGTTTTTGTTGGAATGAATAAACTAAAGTGTGGGGGGGGGGGGGGGGGGGTTCAGTGATGCAGTTATTGCTCTTAATGATGGCAACATTGGTAGGATGAAAGTGCTACAGCATATGGAAATTAATCCTGGAGCAAACTGCATCAGAGAACTTGAACGGATGGACAAGTTTTGCATTGATAAAGCAGAGTATGCAGCACAGTTGGCCAACTAAGGAGTCCAGAAAGAAGAAGAAAAGAAAAAAGCTTGGCAAAAGATCAAGGGGGTGACATACAGTATGGTGCAGTGTGCTCCTGAGAGATTAAAAATAAAAAAATAAGCGTATATTGAGTTACAGTCTTTTGAAACATTAAAAACCGTTCCTGAAAATTTACATTTTCTGTTGCATTTTTCCCTAAATCTCAGAAACCGCTTCGAGTAGAGTGTTCAAATTTTCAGGGAGTAACAACATACAGATACTGAGTTTACTGAACTAAAAGAAGAACATAATGTTATGTATAATCAAAATTATTTAGGATAACGTACAAAAAAGTATACAAAATTTTAACCTTGTAATTAAAAAATTGTATTTCCGAAAGCAGTGGATGAAATGCAATTATTATAGCTCAGTAGACTCAGAACATACAGTTTAATGTCCTGTAAAAGTTTCATGTGAATGGCTGGATGGTTCCTGAAATACAGGGATGCCAAGTCACTAAATTTAACATTGTCGGGATAGGGCGTACCAACTCCCCTTAAGATGCCTGAAACTGTGCACGAAAACAGTTAGAATTCAAAACAGCGTCTCTGAATGGATAAATAGATATCCTACACGGTTTTCAGGCCTATCTTACACCATTCTTCCTGCATAATAGTGGCAAGTTCAGTTAACGATGATGGAAGTGTGCAGCCATTACGCCCCCTTCTTTTCAAAATAGGTCACAAAAGTTCAATAATATTCAGATCTGATGACTGTGGTTGCCAGAGGAGATGCGACAGTTGACACTCGTGCTCACAAAACAAGATCATCGACGATGCGAGCTATATCTTCCGTATCGGAGCACTGCATCACCATCGGAGAGCGAACATAGTGTCATGAGAGGGACCTGATCAGCCGAAATGACCACCTTATCCTTGGCATTAGTGCGATCTTGCAGAGTAACCATGGGACCTATGGAATACCGCGATGTGGCTGCCAAATCAACACCGAAACTCCACCAGATTTCACTGTCGGAACGTAAACGTAGCCAGAAATAGGAAATAGTGTGAAACAAGACTCATCTGCCTGAGTGGCTTCCTTCCATTCCTCCACAGTCCAAGTTTCATAGCTTCGGCGCCACGTTTTCCTGCATTATTAATAAGTTGTTTTCGAATTGCAACTCGCCCTGCCATTCTCAGCTCACGGAGCTCCGTTCATGTTGTTTTGGTGCTGACAGGGTTCGCGATTGCCACATTCAGTTCTGCAGTGAATCTGCAGTTGTCGTCCTCTTACGTTTCGTCACAATACTCTACAACGACCGCCTGTCACGATCACTCAACACACTTTCGTCTGCGCTGTGACTTAGCTGATGATGTTGTTCCACTTTCCCTGTTATGCGGCATAAATCTTCGGTACTGTGACTCTTGAAACATCGAATACTTCGGCTACGTTGGTTACAGAAGCATACGCCACACGAGCACTAAGAACTTGCCCACGTTCGAATTCACTTAGATCGACATAAGGCACTCATAGCTACGCAGCCCACTGATCTGACCACGGCTGACACTTGCAACACATTGAGAACATGGCTCAGCTCGCGTTCGTGGCGAAATAAACAGCATAACCTTCAGGCTTGAGTAGCATTTGTATTTCAAGCATGCAGTTTTCCATATTTTTGTCAAACCCTTGTAATTCATATTCTGTCTCCAAATCTTAATATTAAACTACAAAAGCAAATCCTACGCTGATGATGTATATCCGTATACAGCGCGAGTAACTGAACACAGCACAAGGTTGATGCACTTCCTGTTTGCATCCCGCGAAACTTTATGCTCTGGTGTTCTGCCATTCCTAGGTACACGAGAGGATTTACGAGCCGTCACGAAGACCGGTTACCTGTGACAGTACTTTTTTCCTTTAACTGTATTCAGCTCCTTCGGCGATCAGATTTCCTCCTTGGCTTTTCCCACGAGCACATGCTTAGTGAAACATGATATCGACGTTCGTTATACGGTTTTTAACACACCGCTGTAATTACTTATATTCTGTGTACTTCCTCTATACAGTGCAGCTTATCCTGACGTGATTCACTCTAAAGATTCTGGTTACTGTTTATCACTGTTCGTTTTAATATTATTGAAACGGCAGGGAGCGGTTGGAGAAGTAGAAAGTTACAGGACCAGAGGATGTAAATAATATTAGATAAACAAGCTTTATAACGAGAGGGTCCAGTTAGTGGTAAGAAGTACAGGGTGTCTATAGTTGAAGTTCCAGTTTCGAAACGCTGTAGAAGAAGAACCACTGTTCAGAATGTCGTCAAACTTCAACAGCATATTTTTGATTCAAGGGGAAACGTCATGGAACAAAAAAAAATGGCAAAAATTGTGCTAATAGACGGCGCAGAACCATTGAAAACTCCCTTTAGAAAAATTAATGAATTACTGTGCTGATAAACCTCTTACGTTATTTGATTTTCAAACAGCTAAGCAGAACTGAACGTACTCAGACATTTCTCTCTGATCGTCACTAATCTGACATACAATATTTTTAGCGCATCGCAATTTGACTTTCAATAATCCCTAAAAAAGAATGGCCCTGACTAACAATAACCTATACCTTTCATGAATCACTTACTTCACAAAAATCTTCGTTACTCGAACTACTGCAATACAGCGAGCGCCAACACTGCCAGCTAAATAAAGGATTATAACTACTGAAGGCACTAACTACTAATAAGCATGGTTAGAGAACAAACAATGTATTTACCTTAATAGTGTTCAAAAGTCATAATATATACACTCCTGGAAATTGAAATAAGAACACCGTGAATTCATTGTCCCAAGAAGGGGAAACTTTATTGACACATTCCTGGGGTCAGATACATCACATGATCACACTGACAGAACCACAGGCACATAGACACAGGCAACAGAGCATGCACAATGTCGGCACTAGTACAGTGTATATCCACCTTTCGCAGCAATGCAGGCTGCTATTCTCCCATGGAGACGATCGTAGAGATGCTGGATGTAGTCCTGTGGAACGGCTTGCCATGCCATTTCCACCTAGCGCCTCAGTTGGACCAGCGTTCGTGCTGGACGTGCAGACCGCGTGAGACGACGCTTCATCCAGTCCCAAACATGCTCAATGGGGGACAGATCCGGAGATCTTGTTGGCCAGGGTAGTTGACTTACACCTTCTAGAGCACGTTGATTGGCACGAGATACATGCGGACGTGCATTGTCCTGTTGGAACAGCAAGTTCCCTTGCCGGTCTAGGAATAGTAAAACGATGGGTTCGATGACGGTTTGGATGTACCGTGCACTATTCAGTGTCCCCTCGACGATCACCAGAGGTGTACGGCCAGTGTAGGAGATCGCTCCCCACACCATGATGCCGGGTGTTGGCCCTGTGTGCCTCGGTCGTATGCAGTCCTGATTGTGGCGCTCACCTGCACGGCGCCAAACACGCATACGACCATCATTGGCACCAAAGCAGAAGCGACTCTCATCGCTGAAGACGACACGTCTCCATTCGTCCCTCCATTCACGCCTGTCGCGACACCACTGGAGGCGGGCTGCACGATGTTGGGGCGTGAGCGGAAGACGGCCTAACGGTGTGCGGGACCGTAGCTCAGCTTCATGGAGACGGTTGTGAATGGTCCTCACCGATACCCCAGGAGCAACAGTGTCCCTAATTTGCCGGGAAGTGGCGGTGCGGTCCCCTACGGCACTGCGTAGGATCCTACGGTCTTTGCGTGCATCCGTGTGTCGCTGCGGTCCGATCCCAGGTCGACGGGCACGTACACCTTACGCCGACCACTGGCGACAACATCGATGTACTGTGGAGACCTCACGCCCCACGTGTTGAGCAATTCGGCGGTACGTCCACCCGGCCTCTCGCATGCCCACTATACGCCCTCGCTTAAAGTCCGTCAACTGCACATGCTGTACACGTCCACGCTGTCGCGGCATGCTACCAGTGTTAAAGACTGCGATGGAGCTCCGAATGCCACGGCAAACTGGCTGACACTGACGGCGGCGGTGCACAAATGCTGCGCAGCTAGCGCCATTCGACGGCCAACGCCGCGGTTCCTGGTGTGTCCGCTGTGCCGTGCGTGTGATCATTGCTTGTACAGCCCTCTCGCAGTGTCCGGAGCAAGCATGGTGGGTCTGACACACCGGTGTCATTGTGTTCTTTTTTCCATTTCCAGGAGTGTATATCAGTTCGTGACATCCAGTCTTACAAATTTACCGTCTCTGATGCACACACGTCCAGATCGTCCGCTCTCAAAACTCCGCCATCTCTCTTCCCACATCCACCACTGCTCGCGGCTCCCCTCCAACAGCCAACAACAATGCAAACCAGCCGCAGACTGCATACAGCATAGTCAGTGATTTTCATACAGAGCACTATGTGGCGTTACCAACATAAAAACCTGAACAGCCTACTTACAGCACATTAATGTAAATGGGGTCGGCTACAAATGACAGATGAATCGCAATACGACGGCTGTCATTTGAGTTACACTTACACCATCCGAACTGCATTATTGTACCAGTTCGGCAGCCAGTTAAGGCACTGTTAGTCAGGTAAGCCCATCCACCATGGCAAGTTCGTAACATATCAGATGGGAAAAATCGATTTTTTAATTGTCCTGAGGGGAAACACCGCATGAAAAGCAAAATAAAACCGTTTTCCAATTGTCGTGACGCTGGTGCAATGCACTTTCAGTATCCCGTCCACATTTTCTGCCATAAGTTGATATCGAGAAACAGCATGTTCCACAACTGATCTAAATGCCTCGGGTGTCATGTGTGTGACTTCAGTTACGTTCGTTATCGGAGTACCGAACACTTCTTTCAGGTAACTTCACAGCCAGAAGCCACATGGATTAAGAGCAGGTGATCTGGACGACCAGTCTGTAGAGAAAGGATGGCTGATAATTCAAGCATTTCCAAATGCCTCTACATGAGCTGCATCACTGGCTGTGAAATGTGCGAAAGAATTCTGTCTTGCATAAAACTGAGCCCCTCCAGAAATCGACGCTGTTGAATGGGTGGAATGATGTTGGCGTGCGGACTCTCATAGCATTTTTACCAGTGACGATAGAGATAACAGGAACCGCAGGACTCAACTCCTAGAAAAAAATACGGCCCTCCGATAAAGGATGATGTCAACCCACACCACAGAGCCAACTTTGCAGAATAAAGTGGTACCGGTTGATGTGCGTGCGGATATCCCGTTGCCCATACTCTGTGATTCTGCGTACTGACATGTTCTTGGAGACGAAAATGAGCGTCGTCTGTTCACAGAATATTCCACGGTCATTCACTGACCACTTCTATGTGAGCATGAAATTCCAAATCGAACGTTTGTCTTACTTGCTGATCAGCAGGAAGTAACTCCTGAACATGGGTGATTTTGTATGGATAGTAATGCAGGACGTTTCGTAACATTTTATGCACCGTGCTCGCAGGTATGTCAAACGTAAAGGCAATTCCCCGTGCCCTGCATGTTTGCGAACCACCCTTAGACCCCTCCTGCAATGCTGTGGCCTTCGACAAAAGTCGGATCAACTGCTTTCCTACCTCTGTTACATTGCACTTCAAAAGAACCTGTCTTTTTCGAATTTCTGCAGACTCTTAGCAGATATCGGACCAACGTCTTTTTTCATACCCCTGAGTGTCCGGAACTTCTACAGAGCTACTGCCGCAAAGTAACTGTTGTTGGAAAAGAGCTCTACCGGCAGCGCACGATTCTTCATGGAGACAGTTACGATGTGCGTCTCGAACGCAAACTGAGAAACAGACGTGTGCATATTTTGATGCTCACAGCTCCACGTATTAGTCAAATTATCGTTATTTTTTCCCATGGCGTTTCCCTATGCGTCAATAATATGTTGTTCAAATTTATCGTCATTCTGAGCAAAGGTACTCTTTTTACAGCGGTTTGAAACTTGAATTTAACTTTAATTGTAGACAGCCTGTACACATGCAATGCAATTAACTGGTAAGACATTCAGCTACAGGTCGACAGTACAAATGATAATTACTTAAAGTCAAGTACCGAGGGGCAAACATTTTAGCATACTCTTAAACCTTGTACTGTGTTACAGCACTTTAATCTACATAGAGTTGCATGACGAGACGTGACTCTTAATCTACATAGTGCCCTGCCTTCAAGACTAAACACACCATGTCCCAGTACTAATTTAAATCTTAAATTTTCGTCCAGGGTTTTTAATCGTGTGAATGGAATAGAAACTATGCATAAACTGCGCATCTGACTAAAACAGAAGTATACAGGTTATATGTCCCTATTACATCGTACACACCCTGTCAATACTACACTTATCAATAGTATCGCAATGCGTTGAACTGCTGAAGGTTAACACACTTTAGTATGATTTCTTCTCGTTATAGTAATTAGGATTTGATTAAATCTTATGCACACTGCACGTCATCTGAAACGTAAATACGCTCTTTCAATGAGTCGTAACATGGGTTGTTACTGACAACAACAGTTCAACAACTCTCAGTAAAATTGCACACATTATAATTTGTGATTTCCGTCGATTACTGCGTTATTATTAATTATTTAAATGATTATACCTCTTACTGACCTCAGACAACTTTATAACCTGAAATAACTACAGCTATCGCTGGTTATTTACCTTATTCACCCGAACGATGGTATAGTTAACTACGCGGAGATCTTTCACTCACGACTATGAAACAACATCACCTAAAAACGCATAATAAACATTTGCCGTGACCAACGTTTCAATTACTTACGGTAAATCTTAATTTCGTACACTCCTGTTCAGTTACATTTAATAAACCGCTTCTTATTCCGATAATTCCGAACGTAGCAATCAAAGTTACAATTTCATTGCAAACAAGCGATTTAGCGTAGCTATCTCTGCGACAGTCTTAATTCTCTTACGATTTGTGAACGTTATTCCTTGTTATCCCTTTTCCGTATTTCTTTCACTTTAAATCCTTGAAAAAACCGTTAGGTGAATAAAGAAGTTAGCAGCTTTCCTTTTCATTAATGAAATCTAATTAAAACCCTTTTTCTCTAATTACTGATTTATAAATCTCAATAAGACATTGATTACCTGTTGTGTACTAAGTTGAAGACAGCTGTCTTTATTAATTAGATTGTCCTGTAGTCGGATTTCGATGGCCTCCTTAGTAACGCAATCCCAGAAGTAATAGGATTGACAGAGTATTTTTGTTTTTTCATAGTCCATAGTATGGTCAGTCTTTATACAATGGTCAGCCACGGCTGATTTAGTGGCCTAGCGTAATTCGGTACGGCGCTTGTGTTCGCGGCACCTCTCTTCTACAGTGCGGACTGTCTCCCCAATGTATGATTTTCCGCACTGACAGGGAATTTGATAAACGCCTGGTTTTCGAAGGCCTAGGTCATCTTTCACTGAACCCAGTAGAGTCAAGGGTTTTGCAGGGGTCGGAATACACATTTCACATTGTGTTTCCCAGGATTCTACCGATTTTTCTTCAGGTTTTCCGACAAACAAAATGCACGCCAATGACTTGTGTTCTTATGTTTCTTCTTGTTCTCTTGCCGCAATCTGTCCAAGTGCGTGTCTTATTTGCTTCTGGCTGTACCCATTTTTCCGAAATGTTCTCTCGATTTGCTGCAGTTCTGCTGGAAGACTCTCCTGATCACAGATCGATCGTGCCCTGTGAACAAGTGTGCGCAAGACGCCTTCACACTGGGAGTTGTGGTGGCAACTGAAGGCATTTAGGTACAAATCGGTATGTGTAGGTTTTCTGCATATACTGTGTCCCACCTTGCCGTCAGGTTTCCGTTTCATCAGGACGCCAGGAAACGGCAGGGCACCATCCTGCTCCACCTCCATCGTGAACGGTATATTGGGGTGCAGCGAGTTGAGGTGATCGAGAAATTCATTTAAGCTTTCCCGCCCATGTCGCCAAACAACGAACGTGTCATCCACCTAGCAGAAGAAGCAAGTTGGTTTTCTTTGGCTTGTTCTAGTGCCTTCTCCTCGAAAAAGTTGGCTACAACCGGTGAAAGCGGGCATCCCTACAGCATTCGTCAGGAACCACCTGAAGGTGGATTCCCGGCGGGGTCGGGGATTTTCTCTGCCTCGTGATGACTGGGTGTTGTGTGATGTCCTTAGGCTTGTTAGGTTTAAGTATTTCTAAGTTCTAGGGGACTGATGACCATAGATGTCAAGTCCCATAGTACTCAGAGCCATTTGAACTCTTTGAACCAGTAGATGGCAGCGTGTACGTCTGCCGAAATATTGTGGAGAAATTACGACGCTATCCAGTCGGATACTCGAGAACTGTTCAAATACATTTTATATCCTACTTGGACCGTCATTAGTTATTTTGCTCCTCAAATGTCAAAACTCATCTACTACTTTAAGTGTCTCATTTCCTAATCTAATTCTCTCAACATCACCTGATTTAATTCGACTACATTCCATTACCCTCGTTTTGCTTTTGTTGATGTTCGTCGTATATCCTCCTTTCAAGACACTGTGTGTTCCGTTCAACTGCCCTTCCAGGTCCTTTGCTGTCTCTGACAGAATCGCAATGTCGTCGGCGAACCTAAAAGTTTTTATTTCTTCTCCATGGATTTTAATCCCTATTCCAAATTTTTCTTTTGTTTCCCTTAGTGCATGCCCAGTACACAGATTGAATAAGATCGGAGATAGGCTACAGCCCTGCCTCACTTCCTTCGCAACCACTGCTTCCCTTTCATGCCCCTCAACTCTCATAACTGCCATCTGGTTTCTGTACAAATTGTAAGTAGCCTTTCGCTCCCCGTATTTGACCCCTGCCACCTTCCGAATTTGAAAGAGAGTATTCAAATCAACATTGTCAAAAGCTTTCCCCAAGTCTACAAATGCTGGAAACGTAGGTTTGTCTTTCCTTAATCTATCTGCTAAGGTAAGTCGTAGGGTCAGTATTGCCTCACGTATTCCAACATTTCTATGAAATCCAAACTGATCTTCCCTGAGGTGGGCTGCAACTAGTTTTTCATTCGTCTGTAAAGAATTCGTGTTAGTATTTTGCAGCCGTGAGTTCTTAAACTTATAGTTCGGTAATTTTCATACCTGTCAACACTTGCTTGCTTCGGGATTGGAATTATTATATTCTTCTTGAAGTCTGAGGGTATTTCGCCTGTCTCTTACATCTTGCTCACCAGATGGTAGAGTTTTGTCAGGGCTGGCACTCCCAAGGCTACCAGTAGTTCTAATGAAATGCTGTCTACACCCAGTGCCTCGTTTCAACTTAGGTATTTGAGTGCTCTGTCAAATTCTTCACGCAGTGTCATGTCTCCCATTTCATCTTTATCTACGTCCTCTTCCATTCCCATAACATTGCCCTCAAGTACATCGCCGTTGTATAGACCCTGCACATTTCTACCTTCCCTTCTTTGCTTAAAACTGGTTTTCCACCTGATCTCTTGATATTCATACAAGTGGTTCTCTTTTCACCAAAGGTCTCTTTAATTTTCCTGTAGGCATTATATTTCTTACCCCTAGTGATATGCGCCTCTACATCCTTACATTTGTCCTCTAGGCATCCCTGTTTAGCCATTTTGCACTTCTTGTCGATCTCATTTTTGAGACGTTTGTATTCCTTTTTACCTGCTTCACATATTGCAATTTTACATTTTCTCCTTTCATCAATTAAATTCAATATCTCTTCTGTTACCCAAGGATTTCTATTGGCCCTCGTCTTTTTACCTGCTTGATCCTTTGCTACCTTCACTATTTCATCTCTCAAAGCATACCATTCATCTTCTACTGTATTTCTTGTCCCCATTTTTGGCAATCGTTCCCTAATGCTCTCTCTGAAACTCTCTACAACCTCTGGTTCTGTCAGTTTATCCAGGTCCCGTCTCCTCAGATTCCCTCCTTTTCACAGTTTCTTCAGTTTTAATCTACAGTTCATAACCAATAGATTGTGGTCGGAGTCCAAAACTGCCTCTGGAAATGTCTAACAACTTAAAACCTAGTTCCTAAATCTCTGTCTTACCATTATATAATCTATCAAACCTTCCAGTGTCTCCCGGCCTCTTCCACGTGTACACCCTTCTTTCATGATTCTTAAACCAAGTCTTAGTAGCTATGATTAAGTTATGCTCTGTGCAAAATTCTATTAGGCGGCTTCCTCTTTCATTCCTTAACACCATTCCATTATCGAATTCCAGTCCCCCATGACTGTTCAATTTTCGTCTCCCTTCACTATCTGAATAATTTCTTTTATCTTATCATATATTTCTTCAATCTCTTCGTCATCTGTGGAGCTAGTTGGCATGTAAACTTGTACTACTGTGGTAAGGGTAGACTTACATCTTTACACTCACTTATCAACGATCCCCTCCACAGAATATTGAAACAAAAAGTCAAATGAGGTGTCACCAAAGCTTTCAACCACTAGCTAGCACTAGTACATTCATATTCAACACCATAAATTTCAAACCACCAACCACCGCAAAAACACGCTCTTCATCGCTCTCTCTCTCTCTCTCTCTCTCTCTCTCTCTCTCTCTCTCTCATACATACGCACACACGATATAAACATCATGAATAGAAGTTAGTCTTGAACATATACTTCGTTAGGTTGGCAAAAAGTAGGTAAATATGCCAAAGAGGAGGAAACACGTAATGGAGTCGCAATATTTCGTTTTTTTTTTTTAAGTAGTGTCCTACGAAATAGTTAAATCGAGTGACAAAAGAACAATTGTACATCACAAAACAGAAGGAAAAAAACATGGTGAACAGTGTGAAGAAGGTCAGAACGCAAATTTGCGCTTCTCTGTCAGTAATAAAGTGGTAGGGCGACCTTCAGACCAGATGAGAAGAAACGCAGATCAGGAAATCGCAAGTAATTACTTTTTTTTCATAAAAAATCGCGATGTGAACTGTTTAATAATCTAAAACTAACAAAACTGTATCGTTACAGATCCCACTGATGATGCCTTAGAGAAAGAAAAAGGCGAAACGCGTCTAGGATAAATAAATCAAGTGGCAGCAGGAAAAGGCGGTTTTACTTACAAAACAAGTTTTTCTATGCTTGCTGCGGAGGATGGCCACGCAAATTCTTGTTGATACCCAATGGTATTTATGTATGGGGGTTTGGTGACCAGCGGTAGCGTTTAAACTCAGAAGAGATTTCCTGGAGCCACTCTGCAGGGTACATGGATTCGTGAGATTGTCTCCGTACCCGTACACGTCCATCTGCTCCATACAATTTGAAACGAGACTCGTCCGACCAGGCAACATGTTTCCATTCATCAACAGTCCAATGTCGGTGTTGACGGGCGCAGGCGCGGCGTGAAGCTTTGTGTCGTGTAGTCATGAAGGGTGTTTGAGTAGGCCTTCGGCTCCGAAAGCCCATATCGATGATGTTGCGTCGAATGGTTCGCACGCTGACACTTGTTGATAGCCAAGCACTGAAATCTGCAGCAGTTTGCAGAAGGGTTGCACTTCTGTGACGAACGATTTTCAGTCGTCGTTGGTCCCGTTCTTGCAGGATCTTTTTCCAGTCGCAGTAATGTCGGAGATCTAATGTTTTACCGAATTCCTGATATTCGCGGTACATTCGTGAGATGGTCCTACGGTAAAATCCCCACTTGATCGCTACCTCGCAGATGCTGTTTTGCCATCGCTCGTTCACCGACTTGAACACCACGTTCAAACCCACTTAAATCTTGATAACTTGCCAGTATAGCAGCAGTAACCGATCTAACAACTGCACAAGCTACTTGTTAATATATATAGGCGTTTCCGACCGCAGCGCAGTATATTTCTGCTTACATATCTCTGTATTCGAATACGCTTGTCTATACAAGGTTCACCGAGGGTGAATACAACATCCACCAATATAAATCACAACGACTTCTAGAATCTTGTACACACCATACAACGAATCGCACTCTAAGTCCAGTCTAATGATTGACTAACACCTTCAAACATAAACTTTTCCAAATATGGATCACAGTCTCAGCGAAATTAGAGCGTAGTCTTAGAGCTCGCTAGCCCTTTATTTCCTACGCTACGTGATTACTAGTAAAGTCACCGAAATTAGAGCGTAATTTTACTGCACTTCCTACACAAAGTGATCTCTAAGAAACTTTATCCACTCTATTTCAGCGCCAATTAACTCATTTCTCCACACGTACAATCGTAAGAAAAATCTCTCCAGCAGGTTCGAATCCTGCCTCGGGCATGGATGTGTGTGATGTCCTTAGGTTAGTTAGGTTTAAGTAGTTCTAAGTCTAGGGAACTGATAACCTCAGATGTTAAGTCCCATAGTGCTTAGAGCCAGTTTGAACCATTTTTTCCCAGTGACTGTTAGACGTGATAATTAGAGCTTGCACCTACCAGCTCTGGTGTAGGGTTCACTAGCAAGATTCAAATCAGCCCTGAACTCCTAAATCCCAAAAACCATAGGGGAAGCAATTTAGACAATCACTTCACAATTTCATTGCTTTTAACAATTAAATGTAAGTTCTTCGGTGGCCTTCGTCTCTTTGAATAGCGACCAGATCGATGTAATGATATCTCTGACTTGGACAGCTGGCGTCTGCTGCTGCCACCATGAGATTCTTTGCCGCAACTTGCTCGTTCTATCAACCGCGGTCGAAAGCTCGCTTTTCTACGTCTGCACACTTAGAGACTTGCATTACAGAATATACATACATTTATAACCATTCATCACACATTAAACACTTACCAACAGCTAATTTAATATGTTACAGCGAATCAAAGTCCGTGACGGCACCCAAAAACTTTTGTCCCGTCGCAGTCTCTAACACCCACTTGAGTGGCAATCCAGAAAATAACAATACAGCCCCGACGAACTTATTAACCTTCGAATGCATAACTTAAACAATTAAGAAGAACACAGAACATTAAAGGACTATTTGTGGTAACCGAAAAAAGTGATAACTTTTTTTTTATCTGCAGTTTTGACATGAACTGTAAGGTGCAAGCCAGCAGAAATAACGTGCAAGACGAGATTAAAATGAATAGCTTCCGACATAATTACTGGGATGTATCTGTTGCTAATAGTTCCTCATTTTACGCATTTGCATAACTTACATTTCAGTCAACATTAGAAAAATCAGTTCAAGTTATCATAATTAATCATGAAGAACCTCGTGTTGGCACGTTGGAGAACTTAATGAGTTCGTATTTGGTATCAGAAACGATGTGAGCATCTGCGATGAAGACCTAGTGGTAGCATCTCCGATTCTGTAACCCTCTGTCGCCTCAGGTTCCAGCGTTTGCTTCCATTCATTCGCAAGTGCGTAGTCCTTGTCCCACTTACATTTCTTGTTTAACGCTCTGATCTCAATGTCTTCCTTAATAACAGAATTTTAGCAGCACTACCAATGAATGGGATGAGAGTTTTGCACCTCAAACTTCTATTTATAATCTTTTGTGTGGCTGTGTTGAGTAAACAGATTCATCCAAATCTCTACCCTTAATGTGATATCGTTGTTCTGGACAACGTTGCCGCTCTACGCAGCACTCACAAGGATTATTATAAATTCCAGAAAAACTCGGAACAAGACTGGCGGTTTCCGTGTGTTTTTGGGATTGCCGTTATTCCAAGTAGTTTGGTTCTTAATTCACTGTGCGAATTCGATCCGCACTCGGTTCGCCTCCCTACCTCATCAACTAGCACATAACGCATAGTACTGTACGAGTAGAAAGAGTCTGTACCAAATGTATTGTAAGTAGGCTGTTTGGGGTTTTATGTTGGTAATGCCACGTAGTGCTCTGTATGAAAATCGCTGACTGCGCTGTGTGCGGTCTGTGGCTGGTTAGACTCATGGTTAGAATAGTCGTAGTTTTTGAAAGTAGCATGTGAACAGCGCGTAACGTTGGGCAGTTGGAGGTGAGCCGCCTACATGGGTGGATGTGGAAGAGAGAAGCCAGAATTTCGAGCGGACGATCTGGACGTCTATCCGCCAGAAAAAGGAAATTTGTTTAATTGGATGTCACAAAATTATATATACATTATGATTTTTTAACGCTATTAAGGTAAATACATTGTTAGTTCTGTATCAAAATCTTTCATTTGCTAACTATGCCTAACAGTAGTTAGTGCCTTCAGTTGTTACAATCTTTTATTTTGCTGGTAGTATTGACGCTCGCTGTTTTGCAGTAGTTCGAGTAACGAAGATTTTTGTGAAGTAAGTGATTCATGAAAGGTATAGGTTATTGTTAGTCGGGGCCATTCTTTTGTAGGGATTATTGAAAGTCAGATTGCGTTGCGCTAAAAAAATATTGTGTGTCAGTTTAGTGATGATCAAAATAAGTAAGGAGATAACTGTCTGAGTACGTTCAGTTATACTCAACTGCCTCTGTGTCAAATAACGTAAGAGTTTTTCCAGCAGTCATTCCTAATTTTTCAAGGGAGACGTTTCAGTATTTGCATTCAAGCATAAACATGGATTATTTATTATTATTTTAATGTTCTAGCATTTGACTCATTCGCTCTCTTGCTTCCCAGGGCAATGTTATTAAGTCTGAATTATAATCAGTTAATTTTGCACACTTTTCTACACGTTCTTTGTTCACTGTCGAACCAGTATTTGTTACACAAAACATATCTTGATGACGGCAGTATGGAGATCTTATGCAGATGGGTGGCCAAACAGTCATGTTCAGTAGTCAAGCGGAACATGACTATAGTTTCTCTTCTTGGTACAACAGGCACTACCATGGCGTCCATGTGGCTGTCCACATCTTTCTCTCACATGGAATTTATTTGGATCGCTTTAATTCTATCTCGAAATGTGCAAAAAAAAAAAAATTGTTCAAATGGCTCTGAGCACTATGGGACTCAACTCCTGTGGTCATCAGTCCCCTAGAACTTAGAACTACTTAAACCTAACTAACCTAAGGACACCTCACACAGCCACGCCCGAGGCAGGACTCGAACCTGCGACCGTAGCAGTCGCACGGTTCCAGACTGCGCGCCTAGAACCGCGAGACCACCGCGGCCGGCTTGAAATTTGCTGTTAAATATGTGTTTCACTGCGAAGTACATGTTATTTCCTCCAGTATGCTTGATTTTTTGTACCCTTTTTGGCTAGAAATTCTGCTTTTTCTTTACTGTCTTAGCCACATTGAGATGGTCTCCACTGTACTGCAGTTGTACTGTTAAGTATACACGATATGTTATCAGAGTGCTTCTCAGCCATTGTCAAGTGGCTACTCACTATTCCGTTTGTTGTACGTATTTCAATGTGCGTTGTTTCATATGTAAACTGAAGGTGGAAGGCGGAAGGAGAAGGGAAAGGAAGTGGAAGGGATTACCCGTGTCAGATGCATCGGAACGTTACGCGATATTAGCGGCGACGAGTGAAAATGTGTACCGGGTCGGGATTCTAATCGGAGATCTCATCTACATCTACATCTACATGACTACTCTGCAATTCACATTTAAGTGCTTGGCAGAGGGTTCATCGAACCACAATCATACTATCTCTCTACTATTCCACTCCCGAACAGCGAGCGGGAAAAACGAACACCTAAACCTTTCTGTTCGAGCTCTGATTTCTCTTATTTTATTTTGATGATCATTCATACCTATGTAGGTTGGGCTCAACAAAATATTTTCGCATTCGGAAGAGAAAGTTGGTGACTGAAATTTCGTAAAAAGGTCTCGCCACGACGAAAAACGTCTATGCTGTAATGACTTCCATCCCAACTCGTGTATCATATCTGCCACACTCTCTCCCCTATAACGTGATAATACAAAACGAGCTGCCCTTTTTTGCACCCTTTCGATGTCCTCCGTCAATCCCACCTGGTAAGGATCCCACACCGCGCAGCAATATTCTAACAGCGGACGAACGAGTGTAGTGTAAGCTGTCTCCTGCTTACTACGCAGATGCATTTACCATTACGCCTTCCGGGGCACAGTGTTAGCTTAACTGCGTTGAGTATGTCGGTACGCGTTACGACCAACCCACATTCTCACCGACCGCTGCCTATTCACACTTCCTGTGCAAGTCCTCCATGCTAGCTACTACGAGAGTCCCGCAAGAGGTCGGACGTACATGCGAATCTGCACTGAAGAAGGTAGATCCAGTGCCTGTCTACGTGACTCAATCATATGAATGTGTGGTGTCTGTGACACGTCCAAAAGAACGGACACCATGCATTCGTGTAACTGGTTCGTCTAGATGGGCAGTGGATTCACGCTCTTCAGTGCGGATGTACACGTACGTCCGACCACCTGCAGGACTCTCATAGTAGCGAGCATGGAGGACGTGGACAGGGACTGTGGATAGGTATCGGTCGGTGAGAATGTGGGCTGGTCGTATCGCGCACTGACATAGTCCGCGCACCTGCGATAGCACTGTGTCCCAAACGGCGCAGTGGCTAACGCACTTGCCCAGCACACATATGACCTTGCGGTGTCAGGTGAAATACAGAACATGTTTCTCCAACTGCTTGGGTTCGTCATTCACTCTCCGACTAGCTGGGGTGTTCCTGGTGCGACAAGTGAAATGAGCAGATAGATCAACGTTCAGGCACTTACGTTCATGCCTAATCTGCTCAGGGGAGTGTATACTGTTTTTAAGCTATATACTGTTTCTAAGCCGACTTGGATATACACCAACTGGAACGTTGCAGGGTGCCGTTTTTCTTTTTTGAGTCAATTATTTAAATCTAGACAGCGATGGGAACTGTTCTACATTTGTATGTGTTGAATGGCATCTTTACTTTCTGTACGTTGTGTTTTGCATCTGTAAAAGGCAAAAAAATGAATAAATAAAAAAACATTTTAAGAAATCAAAATTTCATCCCTTGGACCAAATCCCAAGGATCGTCGTCGCTGATTCCGCGTAATGTCCTGAAGGAGCTGACATCAGTAATCCCTTCGCCTCTCTTCCCTTCCCTTCCCTTCGCCACCTTCAACTTACATATAATGTATCACAGCTGCGAACTTCGCGTTGCGTCTGTCCTTTCGGAGATGTCAGAAAGGGACACCATGAGTTAATATAATGCGATGTTTTGTTTTTCTTTTCTAAATTAAGAATTTATTTTCAGAGATGCATTTAAGAATTCTTTCAGGAACATTGTTAGCAATTATATCTTCTGTTGGTTTCTCTCTAGCAGGACTAATGATAACACTTGTGTCGTCCGCAAAAAGTGTGACATTCTTGATGTAGGTTAAGTGGAAGGTCACTCGCGTGCACACCGAGGGGAAAAAAATCACAGCACCAAAAAGGAATTGCGCTGTGAAAAGTTGTTGGGTGTGTTTCTACGTCTGAAAGACGATGTCGAGCCAAATTTTGCGCGAGTGACACAGGAGTGGTTCCAGTTGCACCACTATGAGGACACAAACCAGGACTGCTTTAAATGTACACCGTAACGGCCGTGAGCGTCAGTTACCTTTTAGATTGGACGTGGTGAGTTGACGTTAGTGAAGAATGTCTTTAAGGCGATAAAGACAACATTATCAACACCTCAATGAGTTTGAACGAGGTCTTGTGACAGGGCTACAAGAAGCTGAATGTTGCTTCTGCGATCTTTCTTTTCTTTCTTTCTTTTGCCACCGCCTTTTCACGCATTGTGCGCAGGGTAGTATGGATTTGGCGTGGTTAATTTTAAGGGGTGGCCGCATGCCCTTCCAGCCGCCATCCCATACACCCCCCCCCCCCCCCCCAGGACCGAATGAGTGTACCCCAGCTGTCTGTGTCTATTATAAAACGTGAAATAGTGGGAATGTGTGGCAAATGTCTGCGAGTCGTGTAATTGAGACGGGAGGCGGGGACTAGACCGGTATTCACCTAGGAGGATGTGGAAAACCGCCTAAAAACCACATCCAGGCTGGCCGGCACACCGGCCGACGTCGTTAATCTGCCAGGCGGATTCGATCCGGGGCCGGCGCGCCTACCCGAGTCCAGGAAGCAGCGCGTTAGCGCGCTCGGCTACCCTGGCGGTTAATGTTGCTTCTGCGATATTGCAGAAAAATTTGGCAGGAATGTAGCAACTGTACATGATTGCTGGCAGCGGTGCTCACGAGAATGTACGGCCGCAAGAAGACCATGTGGCACTACCGAGAGGGAAGACCTTGGTGTTCGGCTTATGGTCTAGCGTTGCGTACTGCTCTCAAATTGCCACTACAACGAACTGCTACAAATCGATTAGTTCAAAGACAGTTCCGAGCCAGACGCTCTGTAGCGTACAATATACTGACCCAAAAAACCATTATTTGCAAGTTCAATGGTCTCAAGCGAGAGCTCATTGGAGGGCAGGGTGGAGGTATAATGGGTTTTCTGATGAAAGCTGGTGCTGCGCCAATGCCAGTGATGGCCACATGTAACCAGCCTGTCTGCGTGCTGGACACTGGACCTACAATTGGAGTTATGGTCAGAGATGCGATGTCGTAGGACACCAGGAGCACTCACATGGACATCCCAGGCACCCTCTCTGCAAATTTGTATGTCAATCTGATGACTCGATGTGCTGTGCTGCCATTCACGAACAGCATACCACGAGGTGTTTCCCAACAGTATAAACCTGTTGTAACCTACACGCTCTACAGAGTGTCGACATATTGCCTTGACCTGCTCGGGCACCAACAGCGTCAGCAACAAAGAGCATTAACTGCCCTGTATTGACCGGCCAAGTGCAATAGTCACGGATATACATTACACAAACTGACATCCGGCACCTGTACGATAGAATGCTTGCAAGTTTGTATGCTTCCATTCAACATTCTAGCGGTTCACCGGTCATCAATGTACCAGCATTTCACATTTACAACATCTTATCTAGCACTTACATTAAAGTGTGATATTTCGACTTTAATCACTTAAATATGTTATTTAGATAAACTTATTCAGGAAATTTCATTAGTCTACATCAATTATTGTTTGGTGTTGAGATTTTCTTTCCATCAGTGTAGGTATATAAGGAATACACATGGACCCAGAACTGAATCCTGTGGAACTCCGTTCGAGATTTCCGTCCAGTCATTAAAATTTTCTCTGCTTCCATCATTTTTTGAATTCTGCTCTTCAGAACAGTAGTCCTTGGAGTAAGTTGGTAAAGCAATACAGTAAGGTTTAAGGAAATTTTATATTAATTATTTAGAGCTTTCCTGCCGGCTCTCTTACAGCAAAGTTTAACAGTGACACTTTAGATCGTCGCTCGAATAAACGCTTGGACGGTGAGATAACATTGTGAACACTGTGACACGAGCCTATTGCTGGATACCGGAGATTTCCGTGGACCCCCTGGGAAGCCGATCCGTTATAGCAGTAGCGGCAAACGGTCTGTCCCAGGTATCGCGCAGCTCGCGGTGCCTGCAGATAGTATCGCCATGTGGCCAATCTCGGGCCCGGCAATTAACGCCGCTGCGACGACCCGTTCCTCGTTAAAACGCACTCGCGCTTATTTATTCCCCATTACGGACGGCGGCTGGACGAGGTGATAATGTCGGCGGCCCGCCACCTGCCCGCACTCAATCTGGCTGACCATCGGCCAGATCGCGTTTCCGCCAGTTTTCACAAACTGGTCCCAATCAGAATTCACTCCCTGCTTTCATATTCATACTAAGTAACGTTGTCTGCTCTATGGTGATATAATCTTACGGCCACCGTCATACACTTAAAACCATCGTCAGTCCCATCTTCACCTATGTTAATACACTCCTGGAAATGGAAAAAAAGAATACATTGATACCGGTGGTCAGACCCACCATACTTGCTCCGGACACTGCGAGAGGGCTGTACAAGCAATGATCACACGCACGGCACAGCGGACACACCAGGAACAGCGGCGTTGGCCGTCGAATGGCGCTAGCTGCGCAGCATTTGTGCACCGCCGCCGTCAGTGTCAGCCAGTTTGCCGTGGCATTCGGATCTCCATCGCAGTCTTTAACACTGGTAGCATGCCGCGACAGCGTGGACGTGAACCGCATGTGCAGTTGACGGACTTTGAGCGAGGGCGTATAGTGGGCATGCGGGAGGCCGGGTGGACGTACCGCCGAATTGCTCAACACGTGGGGCGTGAGGTCTCCACAGTACATCGATGTTGTCGCCAGTGGTCGGCGTAAGGTGCACGTGCCCGTCGACCTGGGATCGGACCGCAGCGACACACGGATGCACGCAAACACCGTAGGATCCTACGCAGTGCCGTAGGGGACCGCACCGCTACTTCCCAGCAAATTAGGGACACTGTTGCTCCTGGGGTATCGGCGAGGACCATTCGCAACCGTCTCCATGAAGCTGGGATACGGTCCCACACACCGTTAGGCCGTCTTCCGCTCACGCCCCAACATCGTGCAGCCCGCCTCCAGTGGTGTCGCGACAGGCGTGAATGGAGGGACGAATGGAGACGTGTCGTCTTCAGCGACTTCTGCCTTGGTGCCAATGATGGTCGTATGCGTGTTTGGCGCCGTGCAGGTGAGCGCCACAATCAGGACTGCATACGACCGAGGCACACAGGGCCAACACCCGGCATCATGGTGTGGGGAGCGATCTCCTACACTGGCCGTACACCTCTGGTGATAGTCGAGGGGACACATCCAAACCGTCATCGAACCCATCGTTCTACCATTCCTAGACCGGCAAGGGAACTTGCTGTTCCAACAGGACAATGCACGTCCGCATGTATCCCGTGCCACCCAACATGCTCTAGAAGGTGTAAGTCAACTACCCTGGCCAGCAAGATCTCCGGATCTGTCCCCCATTGAGCATGTTTGGGACTGGATGACGCGTCGTCTCACGCGGTCTGCACGTCCAGCACGAACGCTGGTCCAACTGAGGCGCCAGGTGGAAATGGCATGGCAAGCCGTTCCACAGGACTACATCCAGCATCTCTACGATCGTCTCCATGGCAGAATAGCAGCCTGCATTGCTGCGAAAGGTGGATATACACTGTACTAGTGCCGACATTGTGCATGCTCTGTTGCCTGTGTCTATGTGCCTGTGATTTTGTCAGTGTGATCATGTGATGTATCCGACCCCAGGAATGTGTCAATAAAGTTTCGCCTTCCTGGGACAATGAATTCACGGTGTTCTTATTTCAATTTCCAGGAGTGTATATAGAACTGACTTCTCCACCTTCGAAGTTTTATCACAGAGCTTCATGCACTCTGGACCAAATTCCATATCCGACTACCATACGTTAAATATTTAAACTCCATTAAAAACACCTGGAACACCATCGTCTCTCTTACATCAACCGTGGTTTTTAGTCAGAACACCCTATAGCCTTACTCATCCTTGCGAATCCTTACTGCCACGCCTCTATCAGCATAAAACAATCACTTAGATCTCACCACCTGTGCTGACAGAATACCTAGAACAGTACATAAAACGTACTTTCAGCGACGAGAACGCACGCAGCAACGATCACAGCTGACCATTCACTACTCGGACAATGCAAGCGAGACAGTCGGCAGTAGTAGCGGTTGTAGATCAGACACACGTGAACATGGACCAATACTCAGGTTATCTCAAATCTTAAGGTCAAACTGATTATATTGAGACAGAGAACCAATGGTCGGAAATGCATTTTTATCGTGTCATGTACATACGCAGTGTACACCGCATGGGACAACGTAGCTCACAGTAATTGTTTACAGTGAGACCGCCAGTTTCAGTGCAGCGTGGTAACGGCTCATGAAGTTCTGCCAGACTCTCTCAAATATCCCTGGTCTCTATTGTACCAGGAGAAAGGCAGCATCAACCCTAGAAAGCAGGACTTCACCGTTTCTGCAGGGGTTTCATACACCAACATCCTGGTGTAACCCCTGGCCATGGGACTAGACCATCCCTTCCAATTTAAGGATAAGGGTACGTGCTATCCAGGTATTCCCGGACAATGACATCGAAGTGGGATGGTGCACCGTCGTGTTGAAACCTATTTTGCAGGCAACCTGGGGCACAGTATCACAAACTGTAATATACTGAAAAGCCAAAAAACTGGTGCACCTGCCTAATATCGTGTAGAGCCCCCGCAAACCAGCAAAAGTTCCGCAACAAGACGTGGCATGGACTCGACTAATGTCTGAAGTAACGCTGGTGGAAACCGACACCATAAATCCGTAAGAGAACAAGAGGTGGAGCACAGCACGTTGCAAGGTATCCCAGATATACTCAATAATGTTCGTGTCTGGGGGGTTTGGTGGCCAGTGGAAATGTTTAAACTCATAAGAATGTTCCTGGAGGCACTCTGTAGCAATTTTTGCCGAGTGGGGTGTCCCTTGCCCAAGTCAGTCGGAATGGATGCAAGTGATCCGATAGAATGCTTACGCACTTGTCACCTGTCAGAGTCGTGTCTAGACGTATCAGGGATCCCATATCACACCAATTGCACACGCCCCACACCATTACGGAGCCTCCATCAGCTTGAACAGACCCCTGTTGACATGCAGAGTCCATTCAGCCATGACGTTGTTTCCATACCCTACACATCCACCCCCTCGATACAATTTGAAACGAGACTCGCCTGACCAAACAACGTGTCAGCAGTCATCAACGGTCCAGTGTCGGTGTTGACGGGCCCAGGTGGAGCATAAACCTTTGTGCCGTGCAGTCATCAAGACTACACGAGTTGGTCTTCGGCTCGCACGCTGACACTTCTTGATGGCCCAGCATTGAAATCTGCAACAATTTGATGAAGGGTTGCCGTTTTGTCACGTTGAACGATTCTCTTCATCCGTCGATGGTACCATTCTTGCAGGATCTTTTTTCCGACAGCAGCGATGTCGGAGATTTGATATTTTACCGGCTTCCAGAAATCCACGGCACAGTTGTGAAATGGTCGTACGGAAAATCCTCACTTCATCGATACCACGCAGATGCTGTTCCCCAACACTCTTGCACTGACTATAACACCACGTTCAAACTCACTTAAGTCTTGACAACCTGCCATTGTAGCAGCAGTAGCTGATCTAACAATTGCGCTAGACACTCGTTATCTTATATATGCGTTGACGACCGCAGCACCGTATTCTCCTGTTTACATATCTCTGCACCAGTTTCTTTGGCGCTACATGGAGACTGGCGGTCGTCCCCTTGGACAATTATTATGAGCTACGTTGTTCTTATACGGTGTACGTTCTGTATGACCACAACAGAATAAATATGCTTTCCCGACAATTGGTTCTCTATTTCCTTATAACCGATTGAGTATCTACTATCCTCTGTTTCAATTTGATCCAAAACATTTAAGACATCCTGTACAATAAGGTCTAAAAAATACTAACACAGGCCAAATGATACACTAATAACTCAGGTGAATCCGTGGACACATGTAAGCTTTTGTTAGCTGTGCAATTTTATTTCTCTGAACGTATAAAGATGGTTGCCAGTCTTTGAAGGACTTCGAAATTACATCAATATTTTGCGGGTATTTCTGCAAGTTCATTATACATAACACCATCATCTGCAAAAGGTCTAAGGCACAATTGTGTATTAGGTCATTAACAGTCAACATTAACAGCAAGGGTCCCAACGTACTTCCCTGGGTCATACCTGGAGATACTTTTGTTCATTACTCGCCATACTAGATAATATGCAGTGTCCACCCTACCAAGAAATACGATCCCAGTCACAAATTTCGTTTGATAACCCAAGCTGCTGACAAGAATAGTATACAGAAGAATGGAATTGAGGATCTGTAAATGACGACAAGTTTGGCTTTAGGAAACCAGAGAGACAATTCTGTCGTTGCAGTTGATAATGGAAGCAAGAATGAAGAAAAATCAAAACAGGCCCATGGGATTTACCACCCTACAAGAAACGTTTGACAATGTAAAACAGGCCAAGATGTTCCAAATTCTGAGATGAATAGGTGTAAGCTGTAGGGAAAGACGGGTAATATAAAGTATATACAAGAACCAGGAAGGAGTAGTAAGACTGTATGACCAAGAACGAAGTGCTCGGTTTAATAAGAGTATACTGTTCAAGCGCAAACGTTTCAATCAAGGAAGGAAATAAAAGAAAGCTTTCAGAGAGGCATTAAAATTCAGAGTGGAACGATATCGATGACGAGTTTCTCTGATGACTTTGCTGCCACAGTGAAATTGAAGCATTACAAGATTTGTTGAATGGAATCAACAGTCGATTGAGTGCAGAATATGGATTGAGAGTAAACCGGAAAAAGAAGAAAATAATGAGAAACAGGAGAAAAGAGTTGATGATCATGAAGCAGACGAAAATAAGGAATTCTGCTCCCTTGGAAGCAAAATGTCGGCGGGAGGTGAAACAAGCAGGAAATGTGAAAACAGTTCAAAGTTGTGGCTTGGTTCCAACCTATAAGAAAAACGAGGAAATAAGCTATCACATAAGACTGTGTCTTTTATATAGCCTCGTTGCCAGTTTTGTAAAGGCATCTTCGCTACTGCTGTGTAGGCCGAGTTGTCACTGTTGTTACGGTAGGCCGAATTTGTGAATTCGTGAAACGGCTTCTGATGCAGTACACGGCTAAGACAATTTCTCCCTGCCACTATTACACAGCTATGCCCCAGGGTCAGGTAACAGGATAGGAGAATGAAGGTTCTGCAACACTCCAAAAAATTAGTAACAAAGTCAAAGAAATGAGTTACAAACGTTTACTTGTGACGGCCGGGTGGCCGAGCGGGTCTAGGCGCTTCAGTCTGAAACCGCGAGACCGCTACGGTCGCAGGTTCGAAACCTGCTTCGGGCATGGATGTGTGTGATGTCCTTACGTTAGTTAGGTTTAAGTAGTTCGAAGTTGTAGGTGACTGATGACCTCAGAAGTTAAGTCCCATAGTGCTCAGAGCCATCTCTTTCTTTTTCGTTTACTTATCTTTGTGACCTGTTGGATATTTAGGTCTGCAACACTGCACGTAATGTAACACAAAAAAGGCCCTCAGTGGCTAAGTGCAAATTATCGTAAGTAAACGTACAGTACACAGCAAGTTCGATTAACAACAACTGTCTGTTCACTTTTAAAAGTTCAGTAAACGACGTTCCCTGTCTAGGTCAGCAGTAGAAGATGATCTATAACAAGTTGGGCGAGAGATGCTCTTCTGCCTTCCGAGTAGGCTTCTGTCCGTTGTCGTCCGGTAATTGGCGGATTGTACTCGGCCGGCAACTGGCCGAGGCGAAGTCGATATCTTCATCCTCAGAGCTGCCCATGGCGCCCGAGGCCTCACCGATACGGATGGCCGTATCGTAGGTGCCACCACAACGGATGGGTATCTGTTGAGAGGCCAGACAAACGTGTGGTTCCTGAAGAGGGGCAGCAGCCTTTTCAGTAGTTGCAGGGGCAACAGTCTGGATGATTGACTGATCTAGCCTTGTAACATTAACCAAAACGACCTTGCTCTGCTGGTACTGAGAACGGCTGAAAGCAATGGGAAACTACAGCCGTAATTTTTCCCGAGGGCATGCAGCTTCACTGTATGGTTAAATGACGATGGTGTCCTTTCGGGTAAAATATCCCGGAGGTAAAATAGTCCCCCATTCAGATCTCCGGGGAGGACGACTCAGGAAGACGTCGTTATCAGGAGAACGAAAACTGGCGTTCTACCGATCGGAGCGTGGAATGTAAGGTAGGTTAGAAAATTTAAGAAAGGAAATGGATAGGTTAAACTTGTATATAGTGGGAATAGTGAAGTTCGTTGGCAGGAGGAACAAGACTGGTCAGGTGAATACACGGTTATAAATACAAAATCAAATAGGGATACTGCAGGAGTAGGTTGAATAATGAATAAAAAAAATAGGAGCGCGGTTAAGCTGCTACAAACAGCACAGGGAACGCATTATTGTAGCAAAGATAGACACGAAGCCAACGCCTACCACAGTAGTACAACTTTATATGCCAACTGGCACCGCAGATGACGAAGAGACTGATGAAATGTATGTCGAGAAAAAGAAATTATTCAGGTAGTGAAGGGAGACGAAAATTTAATAGTCACGGGTGACTGGAATTCGATAGTAGAAAAAGAAAGAGAAGGAAAAGTAGTTGGTGAGTATGGAGTGGGGGTAAGGAATGAAAGAGGAAGCCGCCTGGTAGAATTTTGCACAGAGCATAACTTAATCATAGCTAACACTTGGTTCAGGAATCATGAAAGAAGGTTGTATACATGGAACAGACCTGGAGACACTGGAAGGTATCAGATAGATTATATAATGGTAAGGCAGAGATTTAGGAACCAGGTTTTAAAGTGTAAGACATTTTCAGGGGCAGATGTGGACTCTGACCACAATCTATTGGTTATGAAATGTAGATTAAAACTGAAGAAACTGCAGAAAGGTGGGAATACAAGGAGATGGCATCTAGATAAACTGAAAGAATCAGAGGTTGTAGAGAGAGAAAGCATTAGGGAACGACTGACAAGAACGGGGGAAAGAAATACAGTAGTAGAAGAGTGGGTAGCTTTGAGAGATGAAATAGTGAAGGGAGCAGAGGATCAAGTAGGTAAAAAGACGAGGGCTAGCAAAAATCATTGGGTAACAAAAGATATATTGAATTTAACTGACGAAAGGAGAAAATATAAAAATACAGTAAATGAAACATTAAAAAAATACAATCTTCTCAAAAATGAGATCGACATGAAGTGCAAAATGGCTACGCAGTGCTGGCTACAGGACAAACGTAATGATGTAGCGGCATTTAAGGCATATACCACAGGAAAATTAAAGAGACCTTTGGAGAAAAGAGAACCACTTGCATGAATATCAAGAGCTCAGATGGAAACGCTGTTCTATGCTAGGAAGGGAAAACACAAAGGTGGAAGGAGTATACACAAGATCCATACAAGGGCGATGTACTTGAGAACAATATTATGGAAATGGAAGAGGACGTAGGTCAAGATGAAATGGGGGATATGACACCGCGTAAAATATTTGACAGAGCACTGAAAGACCTAAGTCGAAACAAGGCCCCGGGAGTTGACAACATCTGGTGAGCAAGATGTATCGGACATGCGAAATACCCTCAGACTTCAAGAAGGATATAATAATTCCAATCCCGAAGAAAACAGGTGTTGATAGGTGTGAAAATTACTGTACTATCAGTTTCGTAAGTCACCGCTGTAAAATACTAATAACATTTTTTTTACAGACGAATGGAAAACCAGCCGACCTCGTGGAAGATCAGTTTGGATTCCATAGAAATGTTGGAACACGTAAGGCAATACTGACCCTACAACGTATCTTAGATTAAGGAAAGGCAAACCTACGTTTCTAGCATTTGTAGACTTAGAGAAAGCTTTTGACAATGTTGAATGGAATATTCTCTTTCAAATTCTAAAGGTGGCAGGGCTCATTTACAGGGAGCGAAAGGCTATTTCAATTTGTACAGAAACCAGATAGCAGTTATAAGAGTCGAGGGGCATTAAAGGGAAGCAGTGGTTAGGAAGGGAGTGAGACAGGATTGTAGCCTCTCCCAAATCTTATTCAATTTGTATATTGAGCAAGCAGTAAAGGAAACAAAAGAAAAATTCGGAGTAGGAATTAAAATCCATTGACAAGAATTAAAAACTTTCCCGTTTACCGATGACATTGTAATTCTGTCAGAGACTGCAAAGGACCTGAAAGAACAGTTGAACGGAATGGACAGTGTCTTGAAAGGAGGATATAAGATGAACATCAACAAAAGCAAGAAGAGGATAATGGAATGTAGTCGAATTAAATCGGGTGATACTGAGGGAATTTGATTAGAAAACGAGACACTTAAAGTAGTAAATGAGTTTTCCTATTCGGGGAGCAAAAAATCTGATGATGGTCTAAGTAGAGAGAATATAAAATGTAGACTGGCAATGGCAAGGAAAGCGTTTCTGAAAAAGAGAAGTTTGTTAACACGTTTCTGACAATATTTGTATGGAAGTGAAACATGTACCATGAGTAGTCTAGACAAGAAGAGAACAGAAACTTTCGAAATGTGATGCTACAGAAGAATGCTGATGATTAGATGCGTAAATCACATAACTAATAAGGAGGTATTGAATAGAATTGGGGAGAAGAGAAATTTGTGGCACAATTTGACTAGAAGAAGGGATCGGTTGGTAGGACATGTTCTGAGGCATCAAGGGATCATCAGTTTAGTACTGGAGGGCATCGTGGAGGGTAAAAATCGTAAAGGGAGACCAAGAGATGAATACACTAAGGAGATTCAGAAGGATGTAGGTTGCAGTAGGTACTGTGAGATGAAGAAGCTTGCCCAGGATAGAGTAGCATGGAGAGTTGCATCAAACCAGTCTCTGGACTGAAGACCACAACAACAACAACAACAACAACAACAACATTGACGTTATTGCTAAATGAAAGATACATGATTATTTTAAAACTGTATACTGATAGAGATTCACTAAAAGAATAGAGCAATCATCACAACATACGTAACATCATAACTTAAGTAATAGAAGAACGAAAAAGTTTTAAGGCGATAAAGTGTAATAAAAATCGTAGAGGGAGACCGAGAGATGAGTACACTAAGCAGATTCAGAAGGATGTATGTTGTAGTAGGTACTGGGAGATGAAGAAGCTTGCACAGGATAGAGTAGCATGGAGAGCTGCATCAAACCAGTCTCAGGACTGAAGACCACAACAACAACAACAACAAAGTGTAATGATTTTTCATATCACGGTAGACTATGCATGCCAATAATACCGATGACAGAACCACTAAAGAAGAGTTAGTATATCCGATTTTCGTCACCGAAGAAGACAAAGTACATAGTAAAGATTTCAAGATTTCGAATCAACAACTGTTGCCAACAAACTTAGAAGTAGATATCCTCTGTGCAGCGAAACAACTCAAATCAATAAAGACAAGTCTTCCGGTCCAAACTGAATCCGAATTAGCTTCCTTTCAGAGTATGCTGATTAAATAGCTCAATATTCAGCGATCATGTACAACCGCTCACTCGACGAAAGATACTTACCAAAAAACGGGAAAGTTGAACAGGTCACAATAACACTCAAGAAAGGAAATAGGAGTAATCCACTGAATTAATGAGCTATGTCACGGAAATTGATTTTCGGAGGATTTTGGAACATAATTTTACTGTGTTCGAACATGATGAATTACTGCAAAGGAAACGACTAATTGACACATTCATTATAATCGCTCTTTTGAAGCACAAGTAGCTCTTAATTCCCGTGAAGGTTCTCAAATTGAATCAATATTTCTAGATTTCCCGAAAGCTTTTGACACCGATCCTCAGCGACTTCTAAACAAATGGTGTGCCTGTGGAGTATCGCAAATGGTATGCCTGTGGAGTACCGTCTGAATTGCGCCACTGAATTCGCGTTTTTCTGCCAGAAACGTCACAGTTTGTGGTAACTGACGGAGAGCCGCCGAGTTAAATGGAAGAGATACCTTGCGTTCCCCAAGGAAACGCCATGAGGCCTCTGCTGTGTAATCTATATAAATGGTCTAGGAGACCGGCTGAGCTGCCTTCTTAATTTGCATATAATGCTGTCATTAACCGTCTAGTAAAGTAATCAGAATATCAAAACCAGTTCAAAAACGTTTCAGATAAAATATCGATATGTCCGAAAAGTTGCAATTGTGATTCTAAATAATGAAAAGTGTAAGGTTATCAACGTGGGTACTAAAAGAAATCCGCATTATTTCGGCTACACGATAATTCACACAAATCAAATGGCTTTTAGTTCAAGTAAGTGTCTAGGGGTAAGAGTTACGTATTACTTTAACTGGAACGATGACAAACATAAAGTTGTGAGGAAGGCAAACTAAAGACTGGTCTACTAAGGAGAGTCCCTACACTACGCTTGTCCGTCCTCTGTTAGAGCACCGCTGTACGAAACAGAGGAGAGAGTGTCACGGACATGATAAGCGATTTGGGGTGGCAATCATTAAAACAAAGCCGTTGTTCATTGCGGCGAGATCTCTTCACAAAATTCAATCTCCAACTTTCTCCCCAGATTGTGAAAATGTCTTGTTGAGGCCCGGCTACGTAGGAAGAAATGGTCACTGTAATGATATACGAGTTATCAGGGCTCGCATGGAAAGTCTTGCAGGCATGCAGTGAGAGTTGCGGAGTAATCATGTAGCTGTGGATGTGCGTCATAAAAGAAAGAAACAAAAGGAACCAGTATCACATGCATAAGTAAGAGGGAAAATCGTACAACGTTATGTAGGCAGTTGGTGTCGTTCTCGCTATTCTTCCGGCATTAGGATTCTTTGTTCACATTTGTCATTTGCATGGCGTCGTCGACGTGGCTCGAAAAGTGCTGCTCGGCACCCGATTGTGGCGAATAGATGGGGCCGCTCCACGCCCGCACCAACGTGGTGACCAAACCAAAAGTTCTACTGTCACCTCCGTATAACACGTTAGTTTTAGAATCAGGAGTCACAGGATGCAGGCTGTGATGTTATCCATGCGTCTGGGTAAGATTACTCATTTACATGGTCCATCAGGAGATAGAAGTGGTCGAAAGCGATTGAAGGGTAGCGGTTTTTAAGGGCAGAGGGAAAAAAGTGCCAAGGCAAGCGCCAAGGGAAAAAAACCTCTGCGATAGTAGGACGGGTAGTAAGGGCAGTAGCGGATTACTAGCTGCGACAGCGCATTCAAGGTGTGGTTATGTTAGTGCGAGGTATCGTGCATCGTTACCGTTGTCGTTGCTGGCGCTCGTTCCAGGATCTGCTGCTGCTGCGTCCCTGAAACATTACATTGTCATCATATATTAGTGGGCGATCGGTCATAGATCAGCTCACAGTGTGGGGGGGGGGGGGGTGTGGCTGGTTTGCGTGCTGTGTGCAGTACGGTTTCCCTGCGATTGCCGGTATTTCGGCGGGTTAAGCATCTGGGGTTGCCAGTAGTAGCTGAGTTGCAGGGGCTCGCCAGTACTGTCATGTTAGCGTGCTATGGACCATAGATGTTCAGTTTCGTGCTAATAGTGTTTTTGGTCTATTATGTTTCCATCTATGGTTGTGGTCGTAGTTACCCAGAGAAAGGATAAACGGGTTACGCGAGTGTCTCGTGTTTCTGTATAGTCGTGTGGAGAGTTTTTGGAATTCCTGCAAGATGGTATCTAGCCGATATTCCCGGTGAAGGTCCGCGGTGCGCGTGTAGCGCGGAGCGTTGCTTATGATTCTGAGTACTTTGTTCTGTATGAGCTGCAGACGGCGCACACGTGTGGGCGCAGCGTATCCCCAGACGGGAGCAGCATACGTCATCAGAGGTCTGATAAGTGTGGTGTACATGGACCTGGACACCCTCCTATTCAGTGTGCTACGCCTGTTAAGCATAGGGTAGAGTTGTTTGAGCCTCGCGTTTGCTTTGTTGGTCACGTGTTGGATGTGGTCCCCCCAGAGTAGTTTCCGGTCCAGCCACACACCGAGGTATTTGACCTTCTCTCGGAAACGTATTGGGCGTGCGTGTAGTGTTATTTGATTGCAGTGTTGATGTTTGCGCAGTAGTTTCGGTCTTCTGGTGAACAGAACGGCTTCGCACTTGTCGACGTTTACTCTAACACGCCACTTCACCAACCAGGGCTCTGCCGTTCTGAGTGCGGTCTGTAGTCGTGAGTTAATGTTAGACGGCTTCCAATCTTGCGCTAGGATGGCAGTGTCATCCGCGTAGATTGCCATCGTCGTGTTATGTGTATCTGGGAGGTCGTTAATGTAGAGGTTAAACAGTAAGGGCCCTAGGATGCTTCCTTGGGGTACCCCTGCCTGTATACCATGTCGTGTTGATTGTTTGCCCTGCACGTCAGTGTTGAAACTCCTGTCCGTGAGATATGAGTGTATGAGACGTACGAGCCCGTCGGAGAACCCTGCGTCGTTTAGTTTGCGTATGAGGCCGTTGTGCCATAGACGATCGAAAGCCTTCTCGATGTCCAGGAACACCGCACCAGTTGCTTTGTTCATGTTGTATCCGTGTGTGATGTATTCGACGACGCGGAGGAGTTGGTGTGTTGTCGAGTGGTGATTCCTGAAGCCGAATTGCTCCGGCCTCAGGGTGTCATTTGTAATGCAGTGCCTGGTGAGTCGTTTTAGTATTACCTTCTCAACAATCTTGCTGAGCGCGCTCAGCAGGCTGATGGGTGGGTAATTTTGTGGGAGGGAGTGGTCTTTCCCCGGCTTCCTGAACATCAGGACCTTGGCCGTCTTCCAAAAGGCGGGGAAGTGTTGGTGTTTGAGTATGGCATTCGTGATGTGCGTGAGATAGTCTATTGCTTTATCCGTGAACTCCTGGAGGACACGGTTTTGAATGCCATCGTGACCAGGGGCCTTCCTAGCAGTGGTATGCATGATGGCCCATTTCACTTCAGCTGTGCTAGCCTGGCGGATGTTGTTGCGCGCTGGTTGGGCCAGGATGCGAGTAACCTCCTGGTCTGTTGCAAGTGTGAACGCTGGATCTGACGGATCCATGTTCGGTGTGAATGACGCTGCAAGTGTGAGGGCCATCAGTTCAGCCGTCGGGCCCTTGTAGCGTGGGTGTGTAGTGTTTCTCCCTGGTGAAGTGTCGGGCCATCTGTCACACGCCAGGTCGCGTGGTGTCTAGCCGATTGTGGCAGGAGAGAGCGAGCTTGTGAGCGAGCGCGGATTCGAAGCACAGTAGTCTGTGAAACAGCGAGCAGGTAGTTTCCAGTTAAAGAGTGCAAATTTCACAGGTTCTGGTTAGATGCAAATTTCACTTGGTGCAATTTTGATAAATTCATGGAAAACCTAGAAGTATTGCCCCAACTTAGTTCTCCCACCACTGAATAGATAAGTGAAATAAATATTTTGTGTCAGTGGCGTTGAGAAACAGCTGAAACGGTTAAAATTGAACAAAGCCCCAGAGCCCTGTGGACTCCCTATCAGATTCTGTAACCATTTCACAGCTGAGTTAGCCCGTCTGTCAACTATACTTTATCGTAGATCCCTCGAACAAAAAATTGTGCCCAGTAGTCGGAAAAAACACAGGTCACACCCGATTACAAGAAGGGCAGCAGAAGTGATCCGTAAAACCACCGTCCAATATCTTTAACATCCATTTTTTTGTAGAATCTTCAAACATATTCTAAGCTCGAACATAGTGACGTATCTCTAACAAAATTATCTAATTCGTACCAAACAGCACAGATTTCAAAAACACAGATCATGTGAAACCCAACTCGCACTTTTTTTCACATGACATGCTGCAAGCATGATTAAGGCAGTCAAATAGATGCAGTATTCCTCGATTTCCAAAAAGCATTTGACTCAGTACCACACCTACGCTTCTCATAATAACGGCCATACGGGGTATCAGACGAAATATGTGAGTGGACTGACGACTTATTGGTAGGGAGAATGCAGCTTTTTATGTTGGATGGAGAATCATCGGCAGTTGGAGAAGTGAGTTCGGCTGTAGTCCATGGAAGCGTCTAAGGTCTCTTGCTGTTCATGTTATATATTAACGATCTTGTGAACAATATTAATAGTCACCTCAGACTTTTCGCATGTGATGCAGTTATCTACAACGAAATACAGTCTGAACGAAGGTGGTAAAATTTCAAAGTAGAGCAATGATTGGCACCTTGCCTCAAATGTTCAAAAACGTAGTACTGTGCACCCTTAAAAACAAAATAACATAGTATCAGTGAGTCACAGATGGAATCTGTAAACCCATACAAATATGTGGATATAACAGTAGGGACATGAAGTGAAGCGATCTCACAGGCTCAGTCGTCAGTAAAGCCGGTAGCAGACTTCGTTTTATTAGAAAAAATGCTGGGGAAATGCAATCAGTCTACTAAGGAGATTGCTTACAAATCAAACGTGCTCAAATCTGTGGGATCCATACTAGAGGGGGTACTGAGCGCACACAGAGAAGGGTACCACGACGGATCACAGGTTTGTTTGACCCGCGAGAGAGTGTCACTGAGATGCTGAAAGAACTGAAGTGGCAAACTGAAATTGACGATAAGATCATACATTTTACAAATACATCAGTAAATAATTTCACGTCCCTTGACAGACATTCATTAAAAAGGTAACAACAAAATGAAAAATATATTAATGGCCAAAACACGGTGCAACACAATTTTCCGAGTGATAGACATGTTGTTGAGTCCCTTAAATTCGACTCTTAACTCATAATTCTTAACAGCAACGAACAAATTCCAATTTTGGACATCACCAGATTTGGGATGAATGTTGTGTGTGTCTCATCGTCGTTTAGCAATTCTACACCTCATTATCGAAGATATAAAAACACGAACGCAAGGTAATTAATAAAAAAAGTGCGCATCTAACAACATACTTAGTACTACACTTTGTTTCGTGTAATTATTTTAACATTGCCATTACATACACAATCAGTGGATTAAAACTAAATTCAAAGACGTTGGAAAATAGATAGTGGATTGTAATGAAACGAAACATTAATAACATCGTCGCTTTCAAAGTAGGCGAATATTCAGAACCGTAAAATTGTTTCCAAACAAGTAGAAAGCAAGAGCAACAACTTTTATAACTAAATGGTTTAAGAAAACATAGAAGCTATGAATCTTGATCTACTGTAGTCTACCACTATAGTAAACGCGATAGTAATTCGTAGCTAATAGTTGTTACCTATCCTTCGATTAAGGTGTGATGGACCTAGATGACAGGTTCAGAATGAAATTAACTAGGTTCGTTGCAACTACGCCACGGAGTAGCTTGACACGGAAATAACACGCAATCAACGCACCATCAAAGTTATTTGAGCACAGGTAACAAGCAAGCGTTGATCAGCGAACCTGATTGCGTCTAATGATATACACTAACCGCTGATCTTACCCACGAAAGAAAGCTAAATGTATGCAAATTGTAGTTACTAAGCGAGGAAGTAGTCATCTCACAACATCCGAGAAACTGTAAGAGGGAGATATTAAGTAATATTACAACGCATCCCTCTACGCCAACATGCTGGGACTTACTAGCTATTTCAGCATTGGGTGAACATTATTAAAATGCAATGCTTACTGAAAAGAGACGTAAAATCAAGATTTAACAGGACGCAGCGACGTGAGGTTAATATGATTTATTAAATTGTGTACTATCTTCATATAAAACAACTACCATATGATTTAGTAGCTATGTTCGAGCTTTACGCGCTGAGGTCCGACGTTAAGTATCCACTGCAAGCAGCTTTTCTTCAACGAAGGGAGAAAACCTCGAAGGGAGTTTTATCTAAGTGTTAGTTGGACATCGATGTAAGTTACTACCAGAGTACGTTGAGAAAGTTTCCCGTGTAAATGCAGTAGCATGACATTAATTCTAGCCTAGAGTTTTTTTTTCATGGTTAACCTTCACTGCTTCATGGAAACGCGTTATCAAACTGCTTCTTAATGTATACTCTTTCTCGTTTTCCTGCCGTAGATTTCGTTGCACTTACGAAATCTAGTGCTTCCCGCTACCTTTATCTTTCATATTTTTAATTAGTAATCAACTCAGTAAAAAGTTATATAATTAGACACAAATTAGATATAGAGATAATTAGAAATGGCAGCGCAGTTCGAAGACGTGTTCGACCATGTAAAGATTATGTGATGATTCAAATCATTCAACTCACTGAACTATGGTATCTCCACTAGAAAATAACAGGCTTGGAAGTAAAAGGATAAATTTATAATGTGCGACACGCAGCTACAAATTTAGCGTCCCGTTACTTGTTTATGCCTGCATGCTCAACTGATTTATAAAGTTGCTTCTGTATCACGTGATGGTCAGCTAAGGTTTCGGGACGTCTGCTTTAATATGTTGCACATCTTTCTACAGACTGCAAACATCAGTGACGTACGTAGTAGACCGTCAGATGTTATTACGTGCATAATAACCTACAAATATTTTGTGAGTGTATGTAGTTTAAAACATAAATTAGAAGGACACAAGCGTTTTCTAAGCATTAGAATAAGCAAAATGTTGCACTTCACGCCATTCACAGTCTTGGAGACAAACATATCGTTAAGATAGAGAAATTTATCCATTTTCATTTGATGATGTCTTATAAAATAATTTTCCTCGGAAAAAACGCACTGTAGCACAGAGGCAGAAAAAATGAGTAGCTCAACTGGAAGTATGCTGTAGATATCGCTTCAAGACCTAAAACACCTAAGGTCTACGGTATACCGGTGACTATTACAGGTAAAAACGAAAGATCGTGTAGAGAACAATGAAACAAGCAAGTAAGCCTAGCAAAAATAGATCCGGAAATCAATAGTACTTTGACGGCGCACTAGGAGAGGCCCTGTGAAGATACATGATAAGACCAGGAAAAAGAAGTAGTATTAGGGAGAGACTTAGTGTGAACATGTTGAAGGAATATCTTCGGACAGACTGCTAGGGGGGGGGGGGGGTTGGAGGGAGGGGGAGGGGGAAAGGGTCATTCAAAATGCAAATCAGAAATGTCGGACTTAATTTAGATCTCTTGCTGAGTACGAGTGTTGTGTTGTAATCACTACAGTCGGTGGTTTTCCAAGCTCTGTCGACAAGTAATAGCCGAAATACACCATGATAGGCTCTTCAGAAAATAACAATTAAAAAAATAAGAACTCTGAGGAGTGAACGGTGACGTCTGTTCCTCCTGTACGCCTCTAAGGACGTACAGTCTAAGCTTTCGCTTCCCTCAACGATACAAAACCATTGTGGTATGGTATCTAGCGAAACCATGTACCTTCCAAATGAACATATCACACTGACTGCCGGGATGGGCAATGGGTGTTTGCTTCTCCATCCTTAAAACATCCCCATAATGGCGTTGTTGGCGACGGGGCGTTAAATCCTAATCTTCCTTCCTTTTATAACATAGTTTTTTAGACACGGCATACTGCCCTCCTAGCACCTGGTAATTAATCTGTCAGCCTTGTAGCGGGTCGCATAGATTATTATGCAAATGAAAGGTAAAGCTAGAGAAACATTCTTAGCCGTGTCATCTGGAATAGCACGAGTAAGGGAGTCGTGCTTAAGTTTGGGTTTCGAATCACACTTTTCCATCGAACTCTTATGTGCGCAGACCTTAAGACAAAGTAGAGAGTTTTGCAATACAGGTGCATTTGGTACACAGCGTGACGATCAAGATCTGCTTACCACCGGTTTTCTTTCCTTCGTGACCACATTCTGACGACATAATGTTCATTTACCTGCAGGCTCTGAGCAGACAATGTGCAAGCCGGCTGTTGTGGTAACTGAAGATTATTAGAAACCTGAAAGAGCAACAACCGTTAAGTTTCCCTTAATCTCATTAAAGTCGAGTTTTATTTTGACGACGGCTGTCCAAGAAACAAATTTACAACGCCATCTTCCTGCACGGAAGTCGCCTGCCGCCTTATTTAGACAGTGTAACGGCACCGAGTGGCCGTAGCAGGCACGGAGCTCCGCGCCAGCTATCAGAGCTGCGGGAACAAGTGCACACGGCGCACCGCCGCGCGGCCGGAGACTTGAACGCCTGCGCGAGCGACGAACCCTGCGCTCGCCTGGCCGGCCAGCTATCTGATGGCAGGCGGCTGATGAACGGCCTCTTTGTGCGAGCGACCTTCATAACTCAGAGCTCCGCGAGCTCGCCGCGCCGCGCCGCGCCGCACCGCCTTACGTGGGCGGACACTGAACTCTGCGACACTGCCAAGGTCACCCTTGTTTACTTTCTCCGCTCTCTGACGTGACGAGCGGAGCAGCGCATTAAACTTCTGCTCATACTTTTACTCATCATGTTTTTCTCTTTCACTAATTTGTATTAATTTGTGATATCTGCTTAAACTTTTTCCGAACGCGAACATACAAAGATGCTTCGTAGAAAGCATTAAACAGTATAGGAACGTGAGATCGACAAAAGCCTACAGTGGCGACTCTACGTTACGGACGGTGATTATCGGTAAAACACTAGGTTTTCGGTTGTATTGGTTTTTCTTCCGCACCACTTTAACATGATTGTTAAAACCGCCGGTTTCTGAAATAACCGATTTTCCGTTTTTATTCGCATTGCTTCCTGTAATAAACATTGAAGTCAAACAGAGATTTAAAAAAAATTTACTCTCTCAATTTTACGATACATAAACTAAATAGGCAAATAAAGCAAAACTTAGTTCGCCCACGGTTTCGCTTTTCTCGAAAAGTGATAAGTGGTTGAATACTACAAAAAATCATCAGTACGCTGCTACTGGTTCTAATGTTTTAAATAATGCTCAAAAATCATGTTGTAATCGAGGATCATACCGCTATTGGCCAGTGCTATTGAGTAAAAAATCATCGTGTTAATTTGTCCGTTTTCAAAGGCTACAAGCAGATAAAGGCATATAATGTAAACACAGACAGCAGATCATCTACTGTCTACTTTTACCGTATACTATGAATGGATTGTTAAGTTTAATTTATTACTGTTACCATAATTTCCTCTCTCTTTTATTATTTGATAGAAATGGCAGAAATATCTTCAATCTTTTGAAGCAAATGAAGCATTGATACGTCACTTAGAAAAAATATTTCCAGACTAGGGATGGTGCCATCCTGGAATATAACGAATGTCCGACGACGACAGCGAGAAATTACGTCATAGACCAGGTGGGGGCAAGTCGTGGCCACTGCATGTACACGTGTACCTTAAGCCACGACACACGGCAGCAGGTACATGTTTGTCCCAGCAATGCCGTACCAATTCTTACGCCTTGTGCTTGTTGCTCGTTTGTTGGCAGTGTTGTTAAAACAACGCTGATCGCTTTTCCGATTTTTTAAATAATAATGGAATATTATAAATCAATGCAAGTTTTACAAATAAAAATTACTCTTTTTCTAAAAAAGGTTTATCTAAAAACGAAATTTTTAGCACTGTTGCTATGGCTAATTAATACTTCGGTTTTTTACTCGGTTACTAGTAAAAAAAGAAAAACACCTGGTATAAGCGATACCAATCGAATACCGAAAAATACCTGTTATCCAGGACTAAAATACCAGTGTCGGTTTTAACCGGGTGGTTTTTTCGCATCGCTGGTCCACATCCAAATCTACATAGATAAACCATCTATAAACGATTGTGGAGTGTACTACAAAGGATACATAGCATGGCACCACATACTACCATTTCTTCCCATTCCAGTCACGTAGGGATTGCAAAAACAATGACTGCTTAAATTCCTCATGCATGCTGCAGTTTGTTTCATTTTGTCTTCCCGGTATGTACTCGAGCGAAACGCAGAAGTTAATGAATATCTGTAGAACCTTGTGGTTTCGTAAGTAGGCTACCTTCAAACGACTTCCAATTCATATCTTACAGCCATTCCGTGACGTTTTCCTGTGAATCAAGCAAACCTGTACCTAATCCCACCATCCTTTTTCGCATGCAGGATGTGACTTTACAGACTTTGAGATCTTGTAGTGGGGGACAAGACGGTTAAGCTAAGAATAGGATCTCATATCCGGAAACGTGCCGGTTACTCGCTATGCGCAAAATACAAAGTTTAACATTCATGGTGGTGTCTGTTTGTTCTATATCGTGTCTCCCTACCACTTTCGCCCAACGACGCTCTGAGCGTGTTTTTTAGGGAATTGACTAATTTGAATCTGGGACCTGTTGCTGGTAAGGAGACGCCAGACCACACATGACATGTAGAATTCAGAAGAGTTCAGTGAGACTAGCGATGATATAACCAAATACTAAATGATCTTAGCGTCAGCTCCATTGCACTCCCTGTAAAAGAATCTTAATACTAACTAAATTTAGTGGAAGGGGTTGAAGGCTTTCCTATTTTTAGTTAGCTGGTAAAATAACGTCGAAAAAGCAGTTAAGTTTACCATTGGAAATTTTATACTACTCACAAAACATTGTTTATAAATTGCACTATTGATAAAAGGAAATGTTTTAATACAGGATGGTAAAAACCAACTGCGTTCAACAAAAATGTGAACGAATATTCCCTGAGTGGGTTTCCAAGTTCTACAATGGGTCGAAGGATGACCTATGCCATATCACATCTATACTCTAGGTTTAAATTAAGTTTCTCAAAAGAGCAAACTATCAAAATGGTCTACAGTGACCCTCAATTATCTAACATGTCGTAAATTACAGTGGCTGATGTGTCTTCTCAATAACTATATAACAGAAAAATCCACGCGCTTCAGATTTTTACTTCAAGTGGCAAATGTGAACACCATGAGCTTTAATTGACGATCGACACTGGTATTACGCAAAAAGAGGATGTAACAGATGAGACTTCTGCAGTTCTGAGTGTAGCTTTATGCGCTGTTATGCGGCATCGCGTGCATTCATTACCTTGTTGGTGTTCGCCATGGTGCCGCGGGCAGCGCAGCAGCCATCCAGCACGCCATCTCGGAACTAACTTATAACTTCTCCTTACTACCATTTACCGAAGTTGGTTAAAAAAAAAACTATCTGGCTGTGTTTTCATCTGACCAATCAGGGTCTCAATGTTAACCTTAAGCTCCGCCTACAAAAATTCTGTCTATCCAATGAGAAACGTTATACTTTTCGTGGTGGGGCAATGTTTCTAAAGTTTGCAACGTAACAGAGACGCGAAAAAGTCTCACGCTAAAACATGCGGGTGGTGTGGCCCTTTTTGTGTTATCGTAAGATCTATACTGTTTTTCTGGAGGGCTCTAGCTTCTAACATGGGCTGGGGGGTGGTCCTTGACGTAACAGAGACGCGGAAAAGTCTCACGCTAAAACTTGCGGCTGGCATTGTCCTAGTGGTTAGCCGGCGACGTGGGTGTCCAGTCCGTCCCTTATCGTAGGGCCTTCTAGCTTAACATGGTTTGCTCTCGGCTTCTGTTCTCGTTTCTCCCCTCGGAACTGCGTCGGTCTCACGGTGGGAAGGTATGACATGCATTTAGGGATTCTTGTGTTACTCTGTGGTATTCCATTTGCTCACTCGTTACTCGTATTACTTTGGTTAATTTAATGTCACCATTTATTGGGAGCTATGTGACATACTAATGGATTTGCTTATTATGTCAGGGTTTTCATGGAAGGTGTTGGATTTGCCTGACACCTTACAACTCGCTATGCGCAAAATACAACAAAACCCGTTGCTCTCTGACTCTTGCTGCTTGTCGTCTGGGTCCACTTACAATTAGGGCTCGATGTGACGACCACCGACATCAACCATGTTCCAGGTACGAGATCTCCAGTTTGTGGTCCTCCACCATCCACTGCAGCTGTAACCACATCAGTAGCTCTTCCTCGGATGCTACAGGGGTCACGTGCACGCGGCGGCAGTCTTCCAAGAGCTCATTCAGTACGACGAGGAGTCGCAAATACTCGGCGCCCATGAGATGTCGTGGAAGAAGGTATGGGCAAATTACGTGTCCGTCCAGGAACCCTGTCAAAATGTGCAGACTGTATTGTTCCTGAAACTCATGAAAGCACGCAGCATGTGGGTTTGTATCAGCTCACACGTTACTGTTGTGGGAAATAAGAGCACCTTCGTTGGTTAACTGGGCTTTATCTGTGAAAAGGATCTGTCTTGGGAAGTCGGGCTCGTCGTTGGAAGAACCAAATGCAGAAGTGGATTCGTGACGCAGAATTCTGTGGCTGCATGACCTGCATTTTCTAGAGGTGATACGTGTGTACATCTATATCTAAGTGTTTACTTTGTTATTCACAATAAAGTGCCTGGCAGAGGGTTCAATGAACCACCTTCAAGCTGTCTCTCTACCATTCCACCCTCGAACGGCGCGCGGGAAAAAAGAGCACTGATTTATCTTACTTTATTGTGATGATCATTTCTCCCTCTGTAGGTGGGTGCCAACAGAATGTTTTTGCAATCGAAGGAGAAAACTGATGATTGAAATTTCATGAGAAGAACCCTTCGCACCGAAAAACGCCTTTGTTTTAATGACTGCCACTCCAATTCACGTATCATGTCTCTGTTACTATCTCCTGTATTTAGCGATAATACAAAACGAACTGCCCTTCTTTGTACTTTTTCGATGTCATCCGTCAGTCCCACCTGATGCGGATCCCACAGCGCACAGCAATACTCCAGAATAGGGCGGACAAGCTTGGTATAAGCAGTCTCCTCAGTAGACCAGTTGCACCTTCTAAATGTTCTGCCAATGAATGAAAGTCTTTGGTTTGCTCTTCTTACAACATTATCTATGTGATAGTTCCAATTTGGATTATTTGTAATTGTAATCCCTAAGTATTTAGTTGAATTTACAGCCTTCAGATTTCTTTTAGCGCTCATGTGAATAACTGCACACTTTTCTTTATTCATGGTCACTTACCACTTTTTGCACCATGCAGATGTCTTATTTAAATAATTTTACAATTGGTTTTGGTCATCTGATGACTTAACAAGACGGTAAATGACATCTAAGACGGTTACTCAGATTGTCTCCTGTCGTTAATGTAGGTCAGGCACAATAGACGGCCTACGCCGGATATTAGTTCTGTTTTACTCTATGACTTTCGTCTATTACTACGAACTGTGACCTTTCTGACAAGGAAATCACGAATCCAGTCGCACAAGTGAGGCAATATTCCATAGACACGCAGTTTGGTTAGAAGACGCTTGTGAGGAACGCTGTCGAAAGCCTTCCGTAAATCTAAAAATAAGGAATCAATTTACGATGCCCTGTCGATACTTCATGAGTATAAAGAGCTAGCTATGTTTCGCAAAAACGATATTTTCTGAATCCGTGCTGACTATGTGTCAATAAATCGTTTCCTTCGTGGCAATTCATAATGTTCGAATACAGTATATGTTCCAAAACCGCACTGCAAATCGACGTTAGTGATATGAGCCTGTAATTCAGTGAATTACCGCTACTTCCTTTTTGGATATTGGTGTGACATGAGCAATTTTCCAGTCTTTCTGTGAGCGAGTGGTTATGTATAATTGCTAATTGTTGAGCTATTGTATCAGCATACTCTGAGAGAAACCTGACCGGTATACGATCTGGACCACAGACCTTGACTTTATTAAGTGATGTAAGATGCTTTGTTACACCGAGGATAACTACTTCTATGTTTCTCATCTTGGCAGTAGTTCTTGATTGGAATTCAGGAATATTTACTTCGTCTTTTTCGGTGAAAGAGTTTTGGAAAACCGTGTTTAATAACTCTGCTTTAGTAGCACTGTTATGAGTGACTTCACAGTGGTTATCGCGCTGTAAAGGTATTGATTGCGTCTTGCCACTGGTGTGCTTTATGTATGACCAGAATCTCTTTGGGTTTTCTGCTAGATTTCGAGACAGAATTTCGTTGTGGAAATTATTAAAAGCATCTCGCATTGAAGTGCGCCCTGCGGAACTTTACCAGTGTTGGGGATTTTGCGTTCTTTTAAATTTGGCATGTGATCTGAGCAGTTTTGTGTACCACGGGGGATCAGTGTCATTACTTATTAATTTATCAATTGCTGTCGATATTATCTCTTTGAAACCGTTCGCATTTTATCAGCTTTTTTAAATAGATATACTTTGCGTTTCTTTTTGATAGTTGTAGCCTAGCATCTACTGCCTTGTGGTCGCTAATCACTGTATTCGTCACGATACTCACTATTTGTCCAGGACTATTTTTTGGTAAGAGGTCAAGTATGCTTTCGCAATCAATTACACTTCGAGTGGGCTCATGAACGAATTGTTCAAAACGATTTCCTGAAAAAGCATTGCCGGCCGCGGAGGCCAAGCGGTTGTAGGCCTTCAGTCCGTAACCGCACGACTGCTGCGGTCGCAGGTTCGAATCCTGCCTCGGGCATGGATGTGTGTGATGTCCTTAGGTTAGTTAGGTTTAAGTAGTTCTAAGTTCTAGGGGACTGATGACCCCAGATGTTGAGTCCCATAGTACTCAGAGCCTTTTTTTTTTTTTTTTTTTTTTTTTTTTAAAAGAATGCATTCAGTACCATTTCCGATCACGTTTTATGCCTGCCGCCGGCTTTAAATGTATAATTTTTCCAGCATGTCGACGGTAGATTCAAGTCACCATCGACTATAATTATATGAGTGAGGTACCTATTTGAAAGGAGACTCAAGTTTTCTTTGAAATGCTCAGCAACTATGTCTTCCGAGTCGGGGGTTCGGTAAGACAATCCAATTAATAGTTTAGTTCTATTGTTAGCTATAACCTCTACCCATATTATTTCGCAGAAACTATCTACTTCAATTTGACTAGAAGGCAAACTACTTCTGACAGCAATAAATACTCCACCACCAACTGTATTTAATCTGTCCTTTCTGAACACTGTTAGATCGTTAGAAAAAATTTCGGCTGAACTTATTTTCAGCTTTAGCCAGCTTTCTGTACCTAATTGAGCTTCAGTGATTTCTATTAGGGCTTGGAGCTTTGGTACTTTCCTAACACAGCTATGACAATTTACAACTACAATACCGATCGTTTCTACAACTACCTTACTGTGTTTTACCCGCCCCCTTTTAGACGGACGCCCTTTCTCTGGTTCCCTGAGACCCTCTAACCTAAAAAACCGAACAGTACCTTCTACACAGCTCCCGCATCCCATGTAGCCACGTCCTGTACGTAGTGGACTCCTTATCTATTAAGCGGAACCCGGAAACCCAACACCCGATGGCGCAAGTCAAGGAGTCTGCATCCTACATGGTCACAGAACCGCCTCAGCCTCTGATTCAGACCCTCCACTCGGCTCCCACCAAAGGACTACAGTCGGTTCTATCGACAATGCTGCAGATGCTGAGGTTCGCCTTAATCTCGGAAGCAAGTTTTTACCATTTCCGCTAGCTCCCCTTAACCAGGGATAATATCCTCCGATCCAAAGCAGCATTGGCACCGACGTGAGTCATCACTGCAGTTGGCTGCACCTTGTGCTCTTATTGGCATCCGGAAGCACCCTTTCCACATACAGAATGACTCCCCCTGATATGCACGCGGAGTGCACACTGAATTCCTTCCCCTCCTTGGCAGATATGTTTCTAAGGGGCCCCATTATGCACGTAGAGTTGGAGCTCCCAACTACTAGCAGCCCTCCCACCGCCCACCCCCCTCTGTGGATGCCCAGAACTTGTGGGCCAAGAAGCTTCCTCTGGAACAGTGTGGACGACTGCATCCGGCCTAGAGACATCGTCAGCCACAGATAAAGCCCGAAATCTATTTGTCAAGAACTGGGGAAGCCCTACGAGCGGTCCCTCGGAAAGTTTTCCGCTGCCTGCCAGACTATGGAATGATCTCCCACTCGACCACGGGTGCGGGGTCAACGTCAGTGCAGGCAGTACCTGGAGCGGCCACAGCAGTGAACCGACTGGGGGACACGCGGGCGTGCTCGACGTCCCTCGCATCCCCGCGTTCGATTCCCCACAGTGATGCCCCTTGGCAGCAGCCTCAAGCAGTGTGACGGAAGACAACGCAGCATGGAGCTGTGAGCGAAGGGTCACCAATTCAGCTCGCATCTGTACACAGCAATCACAGCTCCTATCCATTACTGTAGTCACTTCTGTTTGAAGCTCCTAAAAATATGTGACAAACGAACGGTGTACTCGCCTTATTAGCAACAGGAACACGAGGTGCTCTGTCTATAATGGTCTACCGGTTGCTACTGCCCATGCAGAGCACGACAGGCAGTTTGGTCATCCACATTCAATCTACCTGGTATGTTTCTGGTGCTCGTCGTCCTGTTCTCTTCCACTGCATGGAGTACGGCCTCTACAAACTCGGGTGGGCGGCGCCCCCGTGAAGCACCACAGTCGGGCATGCTGGTGGGGAATGTACCGATCTCCTAGGCGCGCTGGTTTCCGTGGCAAAGAGGAAGTGCACAGTTGTCTGGCGGCGTGGTAAATGCTCCGAATTCAGCTGTCGAGCATCCCTCACAATGCACAGATTGTCGTTGTGCCAACGTATTCCGCAAATGTGTAGTTCACTTTGGTCAACAGCAACACACCACGAGGTGCATTCAAGTTCTAAGGCCTCCGATTTTTTTTCTCCGGACTGGAAAGAGATAGAAACATGCGCATTGTTTTAAAATAAGGCCGCGTTCATTGTCAATACGTCCCAGAGATGGCAGCACCGTACGGCAGATGGAATTTTACCGCCAGCGGCGAGAATGAGAACTGTTTTAAATACTTAAAATGGCGACGTTTTCCTTACTTGAACAGCGTGCAATCATTCGTTTTCTGAATTTGCGTGGTGTGAAACCAATTGAAATTCATCGCCAGTTGAAGGAGACATGTGGTGATGGAGTTATGGATGTGTCAAAAGTGCGTTCATGTGTGCGGCAGTTTAATGAAGGCAGAACATCGTGTGACAACAAACCGAAACAACCTCGGGCTCGCACAAGCCGGTCTGACGACATGATCGAGAAAGTGGGGGAGAATTGGTTTGGGGGATCGCCGAACGACTTTTGAGCAGATCGCCTCCAGAGTTGGCATTTCTGTGGGTTCTGTGCACACAATCCTGCATGACGACCTGGAAAAGAGTAAAGTGTCATCCAGGTGGGTGCCACGAATGCTGACGGACGACCACATGGCTGCCCGTGTGGCATGTTGCCAAGCAATGTTGATGCGCAACGACAGCATGAATGGAACTTTCTTTTCGTCGGTTGTAACAATGGATGAGACGTGGATGCCATTTTTCAATTCAGAAACAAAGCGCCAGTCAGCTCAATGAAAGCACACAGATTCACCAAAAAAATTTCGGGTAAGCGCCAGTGCTGAAAAAATGATGGTGTCCATGTTCTGGGACAGGTAGGGGGTAATCCTTACCCATTGCATTCCAAAGGGCACTACGGTAACAGGTGCATCCTACGAAAATGTTTTGAAGAACAAATTCCTTCCTGCACTGCAACAAAAACGTCCGGGAAGTGCTGCGCGTGTGCTGTTTCACCAAGACAACGCACCCGCACATCGAGCTAACGTTACGAAACAGTTTCTTCGTGATAACAACTTTGAAGTGATTCCTCATGCTCCCTACTCACCTGACCTGGCTCCTAGTGATTTTTGGCTTTTTCCAGCAATGAAAGACACTCTCCATGGCCTCACATTCACCAGCCGTGCTGCTATTGCTTCAGCGATTTTCCAGTGGCCAAAACAGACTCCTGAAGAAGTCTTCGCCGCTGCCATGGAATCATGGCGTCAGCGTTGTGAAAAATGTGTACGTCTGCAGGGCGATTACGTCGAGAAGTAACGCCAGTTTCATCGATTTCAGGTGAGCAGTTAATCAGAAAAAAAATCGGAGGCCTTAGAACTTGAATGCACCTCGTACAACTTGGTAAGATCTGATGACAGATGTGAGCGCTTGTATCCAATACTTCTCGGATTTTTAGTATGAATATCGCTTTCCTACTTCCTTGATAATATATGACGTAAAACTCAAAATTGTTTAATTGCATTCCAAAATGTTTCTCTTTTGGTTCCCTTTCTAATATTGGATTCCTGTAACCTCATCTCGGGACTGCTTGTTAACAAATATTAAAGTAATATATAATTTGACTTCTGTGGAACAAATTGTGTTTGTTCACATCGCTGGATTATCGACCCAAAATCAGTTCTGGCCTTCCATTACTCTTACGGTATTACTTTCCACTAACAGTAGTAGATGGTAAGCATAAGCCGTTGACTCATAACTGAATCGTCATGCTGTGAGATTCTCAACAATGGTTCTGTATTTACATCCCATAAATAACTCAGGTCAGCTTGTAAATGACGGAAGAGTTTTGAGATTTCACTGTGTCTTGGTACACATGCTACTAGTCGGTATACGTTATATGTTCTGATTTTCTTCAAACTGACGCTGAACTGATACCTCTGTATGTTTAGCGGGACAGGATGTAGGTTCGGTTTGTGAAGTTTTTTCCTGGGGGAGAGGGGGGTGGGAGGGGAGGAAGGACCTGCTTCCCTCTCCTACTTCTCGTTGGGTGGGGGCGTTGATGTTAGCGTATTACACCGACGGCTGTGGGAGCTGCGATAGTTGAGCCATGTCGCGCTGACGTGTCCAGGTGCTCCTCATATCATGTCATGAGGTCACCATTAAAGTGGTTCAAATGACTGAGCACTATGGGACTTAGCATCTTAGGTCATCAGTCCCCTAGAACTTAGAACTACTTAAACCGAACTAACCTAAGGACATCACACAACACCCAGCCATCACGAGGCAGAGAAAATCCCTGACCCCGCCGGGAATCGAACCCGGGAACCCGGGCGTGGGAAGCGAGAACGACCACGAGATGCGGGCTAGGTCACCTTTAGACCATCATTAGTAGGCCTACTTGTAAAACCACTGCCCTTCCACGTAACGGGAATGATGTCGTGCGAGCAGATGTGGGTTTTCGGCCGCCCCTTTGACCTCGATCTCTAAGAACTTTGCCGGAGGCACCTCTCCGCTTACAATGCCATATATATTGCCTACTGCAGTAGTGGGCCTTCCGGCGCGGATACTCAAACGGAAGCCGTTTGTTCGGTGGTAACTGAGGAGTGGCTGCTCTCACGGTGATCAGGCAGGGATCCGCTAGGCAAAACCGTGTCAGCGGTGCTTTGCTCCTGAACGCGCCATACAGGTCCCGTTCGTGTGTTCACCGGCATGTTTCGTGACCTGCGGACATTAGATTCGCACCATTGGGTGGGTCCGAAAATTGCCGTAACGGGAGGAAAGTAAGCTGTAAATTAGCTCTGCGCTCCGTATGACGTACTCTAAATGCGAAGCTCCATCTACAGAAACAGTTACAACCACAACTTCAATGCATTAAGACTATGTAGAAAGGTACAAATCATTTTTGGCACGTTAAAGTTGTTGGTGATCTTTTTTCGCATAGCCACATAGTCACAAGAGACTTACAAAACAGGAAATAACATGCTACTGTAACGTTATTAAATATGATATGAAAATTTTAAGAAAGTTTCCTAAAAAGAAATTTCCGATGAAAGAAATACAGTGAAATAACTATTTAGTAGAACTAATAGCTAATTACGAAATAAAAACCATTTCAATTTAGGACTTTTGTTTCAGTAAGTGCCAACTGGAATTTTTGCCACTATTAGCGAAAACGTACAGCGCTGAGGCAATAATCAAGCTTGAGTGTTAGTTTCTTACAGTTTTAAATACGAGGGTTGGAACTCAAATAGTGGCAACTATTTATTCACAACCAACACAAAAGAGTTACATGTTTGCACCTGTTACTGTCCTTCAGAGTAGTCACCAGCGTTGTGTAGAACCCGTTGCCAGCGATGTGGAAGGCGTAGTATACCGTTAACAGTGCCTGTTCTGTTGATGGTGCGAATGGAGCGGTCTGCTGCCTGTCGAATGTCTGGAACAGTTCCGAAGCGAATGCCACGAAGTGGTTCTTTCATCTTCGGAATCAAATGAAAGTCACAAGGACTTGTCCCGAGAGTATGGTGGATGGTACAGTACTTCCCAGTCCTATCGACCGAACAGAGCAGCCACAGCTTGCGCTGTATGCGCCCGCGCATTGTCGTGTAAAATGATGGGTGGGTTGCGCAGAAAGTGCCGCCGCTTCTTTCGCAAAGCTGGTCGCAAGTGAAACTCCAAAAACGAACAGTAATACGACTTAAGTCCGTGCGACTTTGATTTGATTCGCTTCAGAACTGTTCCAACAGGGACTGGCAGGTAAATATGAACTCGCGTTCTCTTGGGAAGTAACTGCAGCTACCGTCATTATAGGGCTCCTCTATTGTTCGGCTTGTTGTAAGTATTCGCTGTCGACCACCGAGTTAAAAGCAATCGTTCTGGCTAACAGAAATCTGCCTCCGGAATGTAGGTGCTCGGAACATATTTTAAAAAAATGCTTTCTGCAAATGAACATCTTCTGGTTTTCCAAAAACCATGAAAAAACAGCTCTGATATACCGTAGGTTCAGAAGATGCCGCAAAGTTAGTGGCTAGTCACGAGCACTGTTTTCTAGCTTTTTCCGGGATCCGTAATGTGACACCACGCGTAGCAGGTAGCTTTTTTTGGAAAAGAGTGTAAGAAATTGAGATCATTTGTTTTTTTGACGTTTCGCCTCCTCTTTGCGATTTTTTTAAGAAACAATTACGCCATTCGTGAACCGATGTATGGACGAATTTTTCTTGACGGGTATAAGGGAACAGTCAGTTCTTTAATAACGGAAAGAGAGCCTTGATTTCCACGCCTTGAGCTGAACACATCGCTTCTCTGCAGGCCGTGCTCTCATCTGGAGGAGTCATTGACAGAACGACTCCAGCTTCAGACTTCATGGAAGTGTGACACATTGTCAGCACGCTACTCGTATCGCACTGAAGTTTACGGTGAGCATAGCTACCACCTCCGGCAAGTTAGGATAGTCGTGAGTCTGAAGTTCAGAATCGTGGCAGAATTCACTATCCCATGTTCGTCAGTACATCCTCAGATCTCTGGGTTTTTTCGGTCCTCTACTCGAACAGTCAATGTAATTGTTATATAGTCAGGTTGAGATAAATGACACAAAGTGAGATGCGAGATTATTAAGCAATCTGAATGCCATCGAGTAATTTTGGCAACCAAAAGCTCGAGTTTTGTAATTCTCATGGTTAATTCTGTGGTTGTAGCGTCAGTAATTTTAGGACTGTTTTTGATGCTTTCTGATTTTAATGCTTTTTTTGTAATGAACCACAGAGTTCATTTAAATCTTGCTTGTACTGCCTCATTTAATATTTTTCACTGATAAAATGCGAATTCTCCACTTTAGATTTCGTTGCTAGGCTCACAATATTTCATAGCGTTCATCAACCCATTGGGTACATTAATACCTGCTTTGGATCTCAAGGATGTGATTCTCATTATTAATTTTCATTCAGTTAAATTCACTTAAACATACGTATGGTATTGTGAATCGTTCGAATTGTTTCAGAAATCTCTCAGATGCCTCGCCCATAAGCACAGTTCCATTTTCCCACAGGATTTTCTCCAGTTCTTCACAACTGAACACTAGGTTCTTTTGTCAGAACAGACTCATCGTCAGTTACCTTCAGTTAATTTGAAAATGTCTTCTCTCAGCTGAATCTGCGAACTAGAGCCCGGGTGTTTGGTCGTCCCAGCAGCTCCTCTTTTCGCTCTGAGCAATTCGTCTTGGAATTCTCATAATTTAGCACATTTGCGACAAAATCGAAACATTTATCTTTCAAATATTGAAATACCTTTTTCAGAACTTCGAGAACAGGCACTGTCTTTCCTTCGCGGACTCTTTTACTGTCTTTATGCATTCGTTTTTTTTGTTTTTTTTTTTTTTTTTTAATCTGCACGTCTGTTTCCCGAGGTGAGGAAGAATTTTGCTTTTCAGCCATGACTTTGCCATTTGACATCTTTAAGCACCCTCGGCACTTACTCCGTTCGGAATTCACGCACTATCAGTTCGTCTACGCTTTCTGTACACCCGTTACCGATGACCGTCCTTAATAAGACGCAGCTTCCCCTTCGCTGCTGTAACTATGTGCGTTACTCACTTTTTACAGCACTCAAGCAGCGTACAAAACGGCACGGAAGCGAAGGCTGTCGGCAAGGGCACTGTCAGACTGTGACAACAAAACTGCTGCAATTGAATGACCCGCATAAATCAGCAGTGGTGGAGGTTCTGGCCGGAAGCAGCACTGTGGTAGGAAGTGCCACTGTACTTGTGGAACCTACGGTAGGGGCGGAAAGCCACGGTCGGAAACACAATGTAGCCAGGGCACACCATCAACAGGAAGTTCCGTTTCTACTTCTCCTTCCCCCTCCCCCAGACATGCACTTCATACTTTTTTCTTTGCGTTGTTACGTACCGCCGGCCGCGGTGGTCTCGCGGTTCTAGGCGCGCAGTCCGGAACCGTGCGACTGCTACGGTCGCAGGTTCGAATCCTGCCTCGGGCATGGATGTGTGTGATGTCCTTAGGCTAGTTAGGTTTAAGTAGTTCTAAGTTCTAGGGGACTGATGAGCACAGCAGTTGAGTCCCATAGTGCTCAGAGCCATTTGAACCATTTTCGTTACGTACCATACAATAAACGCCTGAGTCTGCAGTGACAAATGAGCCCAGTTCATAAATAACAATTAGTTACAATATGAAATTTGTACGTCATCCCTGATGCAAACTAATTTTCGAATTAGTCCACCTTAAAATCAACATTGTTCCAGTGAGTAAATCTGTACCTTAATTGCGATTCTACATAATTACGCACCTACGTCTGATGATGATGATGTTTGGTTTGAGAGGCGCTCAACTGTGCGGTCATCAGTGCCCGTACAATGTCCTAATTTTTACACAATCAATTTTCTTTTCACAATCCAATCTAGTCAATCTCACAAATGATGATGATGATGATGATGAAATGATGAGGACAACACAAACACCCATCTCCGGGCAGGGAAAATCACCAACCCGGCCGGGAATCGAACCAGGGACCCCGTGATACCTACGTCTACATCTACATCTACATCTACATCCATACTCCGCAAGCCACCTGACGGTGTGTGGCGGAGGGTACCTTGAGTACCTCTGTCGGTTCGCTCTTCTATTCCAGTCTCGTATTGTTCGTGGAAAGAAGGATTTTCGGTATGCCTCTGTGTGGGCTCTAATCTCTTTGATTTTATCCTCATGGTCTCTTCGCGATATATAGTAGGAGGGAGCAATATACTGCTTGACTCTTCGGTGAAGGTATGTTCTCGAAACTTCAACAAAAGCCCGTACCGAGCTACTGAGCGTCTCTCCTGCAGAGTCTTCCACTGGAGTTTATCTATCATCTCCGTAACGCTTTCGCGATTACTAAATGATTCTGTAACGAGGCGCGCTGCTCTCCGTTGGATCGTCTCTATCTCTTCTATCAACCCTATCTGGTACGGATCCCACACTGGTCAGCAGTATTCAAGCAGTGGGCGAACTAGCGTACTGTAACCTATTTCCTTTGTTTCCGATTTTGTTTCCTTAGGATTCTTCCAATGAATCTCAGTCTGGCATCTGCTTTATCGACGATCAACTTTATATGATCATTGCATTTTAAATCACTCCTAATGCGTACTCCCAGACAATTTATGCAATTAACTGCTTCCAGTTGCTGACCTGATACATTGTAGCTAAATGATAGGGGATCTTTCTTCATGTGTGTTCGCAGCGCATTACATTTGTCTACATTGAGATTCAATTGCAATTCCCTGCACCATGCATCAATTACGTCTGACGTAAACTTTCCAGTGGAGTCTGTTTCCAGTAATAAATTTATTCAACTGAGAGAATACGTGGGAATTATACCATGCCAATCTTGCGAACAGGTAGGATGACCCAAAAATTTGGATTTCACGTTCCCTTCGTTGGTAAGACTATTGCCCCGAACATTGCCGAGAATTTCGCCTTCGCATGTGTTCGCGATCAGCATACATACGGTGAAAGGTGGCTTCTATCTCGCTAAGTGTAAGTTGTTATAAGCGACATAATCTTCGAAGCTGCGTGCGTGCTTCAATTACCTTTGCGACTCTCTTCTGGCTGACGTGTGGCACGATGACATATCGATGTCTCGCGGAGCTCCTTCAAGCGTTGGCCAGGCGCAAGTTGGCCGGCGAAAAGGGCTGCGTTAGGCGTTCGAGATAAAACTCCTGTTTTGAGAGTATGTAGGTCTAGATGGAGCAGCATGGTGCTTTAACTAGTGATATCATATGAAGTTCTTGCACGTAAGGAATGCATTGCCATTATAATACACTGCATTAACTTACAAGTCATTCTATTTCTAACGGTAAATTCAGCTTCCATGTTACCCTGTTTGTAAAATGGCTCTGAGCACTAGGTCACGAGTCGCCTAGAACTTGGAACTGATCCAACCTAACTAACCGAAGGACATCACACACATCCATGCCCGAGGCAGGATTCGAACCTGCGACCGTAGCGGTCGGCCGGTTCCAGACTTTAGCACCTAGAGCCGCACGGCCACTCCGGGCGGCTCCTGTTTGTAAAATTTTATACGCTAAATAGAGACAGGTCTCATCAAGGCGTGATTTTCCCCGAGATTTATTGCCTTCATCACTTACCAGGTGTCGCCGGCCGGTGTGGCCGAGCGGTCTAGGCGCTTCAGTCTGGAACGCGCGACCGCAACGGTTGCAGGTTCGAATCCTGCCTCGGGCATGGATGAGTGTGATGTCCTTAGGTTAGTTAGGTTTCAGTAGTTCTAAGTTCTAGGGGACTGATGACTCAGATGTTAAGTCCCATAGTGCACATAGCCATTTGAACTTACCACGTGTCCCTGCCCTTCATAAGCCTGCAACAGGAGGTGCCATCGATATGGTCCTATCTAACTATACATTCATCTTGTAGTCCACACTCCCTATTATACAGTTCTGAATGTTGTTACTAATAAGTAAAGAAAATAAATTAAGAAAGGGTAGATTACAATTGACAGACGAGAGCGGAAAAAATTGGCGTAAATCATGGTTGTCGTTCCGTCGTTAACATGATGCGTGACCGACAAAAGACAATAAATAATTTCAATGTAAATAGTGAGTCTTCAGAACAATATCGGGCTACGTAGATAAAATGTAAATGAAGGCGAGTTCTGTTATCAATCTTCCGATATGCAATTAAAGCTGCTTCAATGACGTCTGATAAATTGCATCACCGTTTTAAAACAACCCTCCTTGACTCATATTCTCCAACATTAATTGCTGGAAAAATATTTAGAATAAACCAGTCCGGACAAGAAAATGTTTAAAGTGACAAATAAGAGCTATATGCATCTCATCAAATTTGTTATCAGCTAAATATGCTAAATATGCAACAAAGAATAAACCACTTCCTGCCTGGCTTGCGGTAGGGAGGAGCGCCAAGAGAAGAAAGACGGTAGCAAATGATGCCGTTCCAAAATTTGTACTTAAACAAATTACACCTGAAAAGCTACCTTAGAATACTTTTAAACTGCATATGCATTCTGTCATGTCATCTCTGCATCTCGGAAGTTGTCAATCTTTCTGTGAATGTCTTATTATACACTACAGATGTCTTGCATGTAATTGCATAGTTATTGATCCACTAAAACTTTTAGTCTCACAACGTAATTCGGCGTGCAATGCATCCAGTGACCAGACACACAATAATTTTTGTGAGTTACATTCATCTGTTTAAATGATGTATCAATCTTATAGTCGGTGGCGTATCCTCTTTTCCCTGGTTCTCCATGCGTTCATATAGATTTGCATGTTATGCAGTTCGTACCCGAGTGTCAACTGCACGGATGTTCCCGCCGAATTAAAGTTCTCAGTTGTGTGTTATACATTTTCAGCGCCCAACCGTTGATGTATGGAATAAACTGAGATTAACTTCATTTATCACCACATAAGGTGAGGTACAAACTGTTTCATCATGCATGACAGTTTAACTTTACTACTTCTGTGCTACTAATTCTATTCGCAATAAATTTCGGAGACAGTATCCATATATGCCGCTAAATGCATCTACAAAATTATATGATTGTATCACAGATAGTTTAGGAGATACTACGCCATAAACAAGCAGATCACGACAAGCTGCCGGGTCTGGTTTACCAGGGGATACAACCCGTCGGCTTTGACCAATGACGTCAGAATTGGCCAGAGAGCATGTATTACAAAGATGAAAGAGCTGAGAAGGATGTTCAGAAACAAAGGAATCCAAGAGATAAAAACTGTACTTCACATATATAAAGGCCAGTAGTATTTTCACGTTAACGACATCGCGTGTTTATATCTTAGTATTTCTCCGCAAAATACAATGGAAAGGAATGAATGAAATATATTACTAGCAAAGGTACATTTTGGCAACATGTTTAATAAAACATTTAAACGGGCACTATGTCCGCGGAATAGTCCGTCACCACTAATACTCGTCTAGGCGGTTTTGAAGTGTCGGAATCTGACGTTTCCATTTCCCTATAAGATATTTCACCGCTGACCGGTAACCCTCTATACTGTTAGTGCAGGCCCCTGTGGATAATGATCTAAATTCAATGCTGACTTGAAACTACTGCCACCGACACCCATAATCCCACCGGAGGTTCCCCCCTCTTGTACTTCCTTTTCCCAAAATGCGACTCTTCAATTTCGACCATAACACCCCCCCCCCCCCCCAGCGGCTCACTATATTTCATGTATTCCCCACAAACGTCCCTGCAAAACGAGTACCAGTCCACTACCGTACGCTTATTCACACGACATTCCTGCACACAGAGCCACCCAGGATATCTTAGACACCAATAGTAAGTGATTTTCATTATGTCTCTCAGGGCGAGCTTAGATTTCTCGAACGACGTTCCTCTCCTGATAGATCGCCACAACCGGTCTCTGCTGCACCTCCATACAACAAAGTCGTGAGTACGGCGACTTGATACACTGGTGAGGCGCATACGTTGGCCGCACTCACGACATCGGACGTATTCAGTAATAAGATCACACATTTACTAGAAACAAATTATGGTCAACATGTCTTTGCCCATAGCTTGTCTTAAATCGTCAAGACTCATTGCAACAGACAAATCCTATAAACGAAAATAAGACACTAAAAATTGTTCTAAAATAACAAACTAATACTCCAAATTGCCTCAATATCATTACGAATAACATTAAGTACCGTTTGAATAAGAAACAACCAATTAATTTAATTAAATCACGCAATGAATAATTTAAGGAATACCAAGCGATCACTTTTAGATTCACATTCAATTATTGTAATGTACAATGATAGCGCTTATGCGGAACACAGAACTGTTTTATTATCTATGCCTCGGAGTGAAGACATTGCTATCTATGACTAACGTATGACGTCATTGGTCAAAGCCGACGGGTTGTATCGCTTGCTTCACTAGACCTGTTCCGCACTGAGAATGGCGCTTAATTTTTTTACGTCTTTGCTACAAACTCTTCTCCTAACAGTTTTTGCTAGTAGTACCCACATATGCTGCTGAATGTGCCTACACAATTATGTCATTGCACGATAGATACACTCCTGGAAATTGAAATAAGAACACCGTGAATTCATTGTCCCAGGAAGGGGAAACTTTATTGACACATTCCTGGGGTCAGATACATCACATGATCACACTGACAGAACCACAGGCACATAGACACAGGCAACAGAGCATGCACAATGTCGGCACTAGTACAGTGTATATCCACCTTTCGCAGCAATTCAGGCTGCTATTCTCCCATGGAGACGATCGTAGAGATGCTGGATGTAGTCCTGTGGAACGGCTTGCCATGCCATTTCCACCTGGCGCCTCAGTTGGACCAGCGTTCGTGCTGGACGTGCAGACCGCGTGAGACGACGCTTCATCCAGTCCCAAACATGCTCAATGGGGGACAGATCCGGAGATCTTGCTGGCCAGGGTAGTTGACTTACACCTTCTAGAGCACGTTGGGTGGCACGGGATACATGCGGACGTGCATTGTTCTGTTGGAACAGCAAGTTTCCTTGCCGGTCTAGGAATGGTAGAACGATGGGTTCGATGACGGTTTGGATGTACCGTGCACTATTCAGTGTCCCCTCGACGATCACCAGAGATGTACGGCCAGTGTAGGAGATCGCTCCCCACACCATGATGCCAGGTGTTGGCCCTGTGTGCCTCGGTCGTATGCAGTCCTGATTGTGGCGCTCACCTGCACGGCGCCAAACACGCATACGACCATCATTGGCACCAAGGCAGAAGCGACTCTCATCGCTGAAGACGACACGTCTCCATTCGTCCCTCCATTCACGCCTGTCGCGACACCACTGGAGGCCGGCTGCACGATGTTGGGGCGTGAGCGGAAGACGGCCTAACGGTGTGCGGGACCGCAGCCCAGCTTCATGGAGACGGTGGCGAATGGTCCTCGCCGATACCCCAGGAGCAACAGTGTCCCTAATTTGCTGGGAAGTGGCGGTGCGGTCCCCTACGGCACTGCGTAGGATCCTACGGTCTTGGCGTGCATCCGTGCGTCGCTGCGGTCCGGTCCCAGGTCGACGGGCACGTGCACCTTCCGCCGACCACTGGCGACAACATCGATGTACTGTGGAGACCTCACGCCCCACGTGTTGAGCAATTCGGCGGTACGTCCACCCGGCCTCCCGCATGCCCACTATACGCCCTCGCTCAAAGTCCGTCAACTGCACATACGGTTCACGTCCACACTGTCGCGGCATGCTACCAGTGTTAAAGACTGCGATGGAGCTCCGTATGTCACGGCAAACTGGCTGACACTGACGGCGGCGGTGCACAAATGCTGCGCAGCTAGCGCCATTCGACGGCCAACACCGCGGTTCCTGGTGTGTCCGCTGTGCTGTGCGTGTGATCACTGCTTGTACAGACCTCTCGCAGTGTCAGGAGCAAGTATGGTGGGTCTGACACACCGGTGTCAATGTGTTCTTTTTTCCATTTCCAGGAGTGTAGTTCAAGAGATATGACGTCATAAACACTGAGATGCGAGAAAAACTGTAGCATTGTCTATGACGTTAGAACACAAGTAGCCCTTGCTACTAACAAACTCCTACACTCCAGCCAACTTAAGGAAATCCGTCACACCTGACAGCGCTTTTGACAGCTGCCGTCAATTGAGCAATAAAGAGGCGTTGCCGTAGAGATGTTTACATAATGGCTCTGAGCACTATGGGACTTAACATCTATAGTCATCAGTCGCCTAGAACTTAAAACTACTTAAACCTAACTAACCTAAGGACATCACACAACGATGCAGCTGCACCCAACGTACAGAAATATTATTATGACTTTTACATTTGTATATTATGCGTATTTCTTCGTGCGAGTATTTCATAATTTCAGAGGTCTTTTCACGAATACGTGGAAACAAAATTTTTCCGATATGACACTGCACACGCAATTCATTTTTTTTTTAATTTTAGTTCCTAATAGAAAACTGAGGAAATGAAAAACTGGGCAACGCCAGATTTGTCAGCTAGTTCACTATAAACATTAACTACAGCTACCTTACAACGGCAAACTTCGTAATCAGTAGCGATATTTTGTGCAGACCAAGTGGCTCTACGTTTCTTTCGGAAATGGTAGAGGTACCATATGGACATCTGACGAGTTCCGGTCGCTTCCATGCAATCAGAACAGTCGGCGGTATTGGACCGTACAGTGAGTGAGTCCGAATACAATCTGTGTTGCATTTCTGAAGCGGATTAAGGATTTGGTGAGATTGTTCCAATTATAATTATTTCCTGTGGTTGGTAACAGGTAACATTTTCAGTCATTTCACTCATGTGGTATTCGTATTCGGACAGTTAATTTATGATCATTTCGTGTGCTCAGCTTGTGATGAATTACGAACGAGTTTCGGTAGTCAGACGTGAGATATTACGAAGGCTCAAATACCGCTGGTTTTTCGTAAGCTGTAAACTGGTTGCAGAATAAAGTCGTTTTCATTCAGTCCGAAGGATTATACACTCGATTTCGTCATTCTTTCCTGCACTTAAGGTTATTCAGTGCTTTACTGGAAGTCGTATAGACAAAACTTATGCTTTTGTGATTTCTAGAATTTCAACTCATGTTTCACGTGTATTGTGACACCCACGAGGAAAATGCTCTAGGTCTGACTAATCTGAAGTCATTTTGCAAAAACAGACATAATGTCTTATGGGATAACAGCAATCAGTGATTTTATAATGTTACTTAAAAACCGTCTTGATTGTAAATTTTTTATTCATATGACCGGTTTCGGTTCATTCAGAACCATCTTCAGATCTGTAAAAATAATGATACTAATTTACTATTTCACGGAAGCAAATCTTTTTCATCCTATCTAATCAACATCAAATGTACCAGAGCGTACCTGATATTCAGTTACAGGAGTAACCCGTCCAAATCCAGCAATTTTCACATGCTACGTCACATAAAATTGGTTGGCAGAGTGCACGTCATTTATATTAATTATAACACTATTACCGACAGGTGGCGTCTGGTACATTTGTTACATTCCGTTTGCACATACTATATTCAGTAGATCTTTTTTATTAATTAAAAATACTTAATTAAAATATGTAGATGTCAAGATTAAAATCACACCATCACCATAGATATATAAATCGCCCTATTTTTTTTAGATCGTATAAAAATGATAATTTTACTGTTTTTTTATTAATGCTGACAAGTACAGATTTTAACCTTGACATGTACATATTTTAATTAAGTATTTTTAATTAATAAAAAAAGATCTACTGAATATAGTATGTGCAAATGGAATGTAACAAATGTACCAGACGCCACCTGTCGGTAATAGTGTTATAATTAATATAAATGACGTGCACTCTGCCAACCAATTTTATGTGACGTAGCATGTGAAAATTGCTGGATTTGGACGGGTTACTCCTGTAACTGAAATATCAGGTACGCTCTGGTACATTTGATGTTGATTAGATAGGATGAAAAAGATTTGCTTCCGTGAAATAGTAAATTAGTATCATTATTTTTACAGATCTGAAGATGGTTCTGAATGAACCGAAACCGTTCATATGAATAAAAAATTTGCAATCAAGACGGTTTTTAAGTAATAATATGAAGTCAATACAAACTTCTATTCAAATGTACTGTTATTCGTTTCTGCTACCGTAGTTATTTACCGAATTAACACACTTGATTCTGATCCATGTTTTGTGTGATGCCGTCGTGCGTAGAGCTGCCGTGGGGAGCCCCTTTTGCCTAGTCAGTAATTGCTCACGGTGAAGGGAGCGAAATAGTTCACACACCCTATTAATATTGATCAATAAACCGCTCTGTTGCATGCAGGATTTTCAGGTTTTGAAAGGTAGTTTTTGGTCGCTGGTTCTCGGATTGCTGTGTTGCTCTTGCAGACTTCCTACAGTGTATATGTGATCGTGTCCCCACGAAATAACTTGCACAGAGCATGATGTTATCACCTTCCGCAATTCTTAGCAATACCTGCAGAGATTATCTTTCGAATCACCTCATGATTCAATTACTTTGGCGTAGCGTTGACAATAATTAACATTTTTCAGATTGAAGTACTGTTATACAGCCCAGGGGAACCACCCAACCACACTGCGTTTGACTGTAGGCTGACTGCTCCTAAACTCTGTAGTTTTGGTAGAATTTCCCTAGTGATTTTTTCATTGTTTAATGTTCAGGTATACAACCTATACCTGTCAATTTCTAGTTCAAATGGTTCAAATGGCTCTGAGCACTATGGGACTTAACATCTGAGGTCATCAGTCCCCTAGAACGTAGAACTACTGAAACCTAACTAACCTAAGGACATCACACACATCGATGGCCAAGGCAGGATTCGAGCCTGCGACCGTAGCGGTCACGTGGTTCCAGACTGAAGCGCCTAGAACCGCTCCGCCACACCGACCGGCCAATTTCTAGTTGCGTTGTTTTTTGTTAGTGTATTCTGCTGTGATTATTTCCTTTTCTTATTTTCGAAGTCACATTGCGTTACAAAATGTTTATTGGATCACCATTCTATATGTAACAAATCGTAGCGTCTGCAAATCACGGTCTTAGTCTAACTACCTGTGTTAGTACATATTGCATAAAACAGTAGGCCACTTTCAAGCTCTATAAACAAAATTATTCCGTAGATGAAAATTTCTGACACTTAACTTACTTTATTGTGTAACAAGTACCAACAGAACAGAAACAAAATTTCATTGATATCAACGCCATATCTGCGACAAGGGGGGGAAATTTTGTCCCTACTCTGCTAAGCCTGAGGCATTCTCGTCTTACTGGCGGATGGGACTACAAGCAAACACTCCCAGCCTCTGTGACGTGCTGGTCTTTGTATTCACTTCACGACTTCGACCCCCTCCGCCTTCCTCGCCCCCTTGAGAAACCAGTATATCTAAAGACGACGGCAACGCTAAGACCGAAGCCTATTAGCTTCTTGAAGAGTAAACAGTGCCATAAACGTCTGCCAACACGGTCGCCGGCGCTCGTCGTGGGAACCCACCTGCTGTCTGAGTATGGAAGACAATTACCGAGCAAAGTGGTTAAGAACTTGCAGAGTAGGGTTTTACGTTGCTGTCTGTTCTTCCAGTAAATCATATGAATACTGGCATAGCAATGACTAATTCCGTATCCTATCCTTGTTTATAAATACGTTTGAACATAGAAGTGTAACAGCAGCGTTATGAGATTCAGCGAACAAGTAAAAACTGTAGCAGGGAAAGCGAATGAAAGCCAAATTCGGTGTTAGGTTCTCGAAAGTACGGTGCGTATGTTAAAGAAACTGCACGCGCGGCTTTCGAAATCCCCATTCCATTATGTGGCGTACTTTCATATTATCCATCAGGGTGGAATAAATTCAGACATACGCTGTTAGGATAGGACAATCGTTTTCAGACTTGAGACATCAGAAGAAAGAAGGGACATTAGGGTTTTAAGCCCCATTGACGACGAGATTATTACAGAACGACTACAGACTCGGAATGGGGAAGGGCGGCCGCGCCCTTTCGCCTCAAGTTATTTACAGAAATCACAGAACTCCTCAATCTGGACAGCTGGATTAGGATTTGAACTGCCGTCCTTCCTTTGAAGAGTCCAGTTTCACGTGACACAGTAAGATCCGTCGCAACAAACGCAAAATTGTTTTTGTACTGTATGAAGTATTGTCTGAATCAAGCTTCAAGAAAATTCAGTCAGTTCCTGGAAAGATTAAAGTCGTGCGAAGTTTTGCAGCTGCCTTTACATGTATAGAAATGCAAAATTCTGTACTTTACAAAACTATGAATTTAGTGTCCTATGACTATAATATCAACTGAGCCACAGCTGGAATTAGTCAATTCGTACAAATATCTGGAGGTAATAATTTGTAGGGATATGGCTCAATCGTAGAAAAGCAGCTGGAAAACTTGGGGTTATTAGCAGGTACCGGGAAAAATGCAATCAACAGAAGAGACTGCTTACGAAACATCCATCGATCTGTCGTAGAGTACTGGTCATGTCTGGAGGTTCGACACCAAACACAACCAGCAGCCGATATTGGACATGCACAAAGAAAGGCAGCACGAATGGTCACATCGGAAATGGTGCAACGAATCTACTGCCAGGCGGCCGAAGAAAATTCTAGCTATCCCACGAGCACCTAGCTAGAAAGTTTCAAGAACCAATGAATCTAGGAAAATGCCACAGCAACCGGCGTAGCTATAACGTGCACAAAGGGGTTTAACCAGTCATTCTTCCCGTTGTAAGTGGGCTGCTTTTGTGTTGGCAGCGTTGTGTTGCGCTTTGCATTGGATCTCTTACTGCGCTTTCCTTGTAAGAGACTCTGTGGCTGGTTGGACTCGTTGTTGGAAGTTAATCGCCAGTAGTGTTGGGCTGTTGGAAGTTAGTCGCCAGCAGTGATGGAAGTAGTGTTGGGCAGTTGGAGGTGAATAGACAGAAGTGATGTATGTTAGATGTGAGAAGTTAGCATTGATGGATGGTAGAGGTCTGAAGTGTTAGAGTAGGTTAACGATCTGTACATGTTCGACTTGGAGACTGAATATTATTCATGATTATATATCTTTGTATTAGATGTCAATGACGATTGATATTCGTGTCTGAACTGGATGTCACACCATTAAGGTAAAAAATACATTATTTTGTTTGCAACAAAATCTTTCTTTTGCTAACCACATGCCTATTAGTAGTTAGTGGCTTTAGTAGTTAGAATCTTTTATTTAGCTCGCTGTATTGCAGTAGTTCGCGTAATGAAGATTTTTGTGAAGTAAGTGCTTAATGAAATGTACAGGTTATTGTTAAGATTTCTTTTTAGTCAGGCCATTCTTTTGAATTAATTACATAAAGTCAGTTTGTAATTTTTTTGAGCAGTCAGATTGTGTTTGGTCTAGAATATTGTGGGTCAGTGTTGACATGATAAGAAAAATTAAAGAGAAAGTAGGCTCAGTAAGTTCAGTTTTACTCGGCTGTTTCAGAATCAAATAACGCAGAAGTTTCATCTTTTCAGTCATTCTGAAATTTGAGTACAGACACACCCATTTAAATAAAGAAGTTTCACCGTAATCTATACGCGAATGGAGCATGAGCAAAGTCTAAGAGCCCGCCTGAGTGGCCGAGCGGTTCTAGGCGCTACAGTCTGGAACCGCGCGACCGCTACAGTCGCAGGTTCGAATCCTGCCTCGGGCATGGATGTGTGTGATGTCCTTAGGTTAGTTAGGTTTATGTAGTTCTAAGTTCTAGGGGACTGATAACCTCAGAAGGTAAGTCCCATAGTGCTCAGAACCATTTGAACCATTTTGAGCCAAAGTGTAAGACGTGGTATCTGATCAATAGTATCCGGACACCTATCAGTGGACATTAATGTGCAGTGTTTCCACCGTTCGCTTGAAATCTACTGAGATGTCTGAATGTTTGTGGAGGTGTATTAGCCCATTTTCCCTCGGACCCGCCGGCCGCGGTGGTCTCACGGTTAAGGCGCTCAGTCCGGAACCGCGCGACTGCTACGGTCGCAGGTTCGAATCCTGCCTCGGGCATGGATGTGTGTGATGTCCTTAGGTTAGTTAGGTTTAAGTAGTTCTAAGTTCTAGGGGACTGATAACCTCAGATGTTAAGTCCCATAGTGCTCAGAGCCAGTCCTCGGACCCGAAACCATACAAAATAGTGGAGTCGCTCGCTGGATCTGGAGCGAAGTCGACGTTCTAAATCATCCCAAAGGCCTTCCATGGGCTTCAGTTGGAAACTCTGGGCAAATCATTCCATTTCAAGACTTATTGTCCACGACGCTCTGCCTCACAGACACCGCTTTATGACCAGGTACGTTGTTATGCTGACACAGTCATCGTGTCCGAACTGTGCCTCTGCAGTACGCAGTACACTATATTGAAAAACGCGTCCGTATCCTATCGCATGTAGAGAGATCTCTTAAGTGCAATAAGGGGACCACACCCCATCCACGACACACACCCCCATTCCTTCTAAAACCACCTCCTCTGTACTTCACTGTCGGCGCTACCCAAGGGGGCAGGAAATGTTCGTTAGGCATTCACCAAACATAAGACTTTACATCAGACTGCCACAGAGTACTGCGTGACTCATCACTCCAAATTACTCGTTTCCAGTCATCCACCGTCCAGTGGTGTCACCCGTTTCACAACCCCAACTGTCGTTAGCACTGATACAGGAATGTGTGGCTTACGAGTTGCTGCTCGATCATTGTATCCCTTTAACTCTCTAAGCGCAGACGTTGTGCTAGCTTCACTAGTGATAGTACTTTGGGACTCGTGACCGAACCACTGTTTTCATGCGATTTTTCTAGTAACATCCTCTGTAATGCCCCATGCTCCCTTTCCGTTTGTACACCACGTCTGCCTGGTCTTGTCCTGGCTCTCACTGTTCCTTCGAGTTTCCACTTGACAATCACAACACCAGTAGTCGGTACCAGTAGCTGTAGGAGAGCTGAAACGTTCCTGATGGTATTGTTACTCATGTAAGAGGCAGTGACTAGCCCACGTTCGAAACCACTGAGCTCTCTTGACCGATACATTCTTCTGTTACTGCTTCTCAACTGACAACTCAGTATTCTCTGCCTCTTTTTTAAACTGTTGGGTCCGCCTCTCGTGATATTTTGTTTTCAATTTTACATTACATAGGAGCGTCCGGGTATTTTTTATCACTGAAGATGTCCTCAAACCCCTTTGCGTAGTTCTGTTACTATAAATGTTTTACAGTTCATGAGGATAAAACGAGGTAAATTAGGACCAATGTAGATACATACTGATTTTTTTCAAGCACCCCAATAGCGGATGTCAGAAAATAATATGTGGCCAGATGGTATTTTTTGTGGTCTCTGAAAGGCCTTCGTTTGTGTAACTCCTGATACCCTCTTAGAAAAACTCTGATTTTATGGAATTTATGGCTTTTGACACAGGTGGTCTGAATCATACTTGGAAACCAGAATACAAAATGCAGCGCTGAATAATTCAGATAATGCTGGAAGGGTAGAAAATTTTAGTGACTGCGGTAAAAATCATAAAGGGGGTCCCACAGGGTTCAATTCTGGGTCCACGCCTATCCATTATGTGAATGACCATCCGTTTAACCTTCAACAAGTAAACTTTGTAATTTTTGCAGACAATACTAGTCTAGTAACAAATCCCATTAGAGAGAAAGCAACAGAAGAGTTAGTAAATGATATCTTTCAAAGAATTATTAAATGGTAGACAGAGACTGGAATACATCCAGCAAGTAATTGAGGACGCCTGTTGCAAGTGCTACACCGAGATGAAGTGGTCGGCAGAGGAGAGAGATTCGTGGCGGGACGCATCAAACCAGTCAGAAGACTGACGAGTCAAAAAAAAATTAGTACGAAATAATTTTCTGGGGTAACTCATTACTCACAAAAAAGTACTGATTGCACTGAAGCGAGTGGCATGAATTATATGTGGTGTTCACTTAAGGACGTCATGTAGGCATCTCTTCAAGGAGCCACGCGTTTCAGCTCCGCCGTCACCATACATATTTTCGGTAATGAAATTCATCATAAATAATCCGTGACAAGAAGAGTGACTTACATACCTACGACATGAAAGAGAAAAGTGACCTTTATTGCCCATTGTTAAATCTGTTAGTGGTTCAAAGACGAGTTCAGTATGCAGCAATAAAAATATTTCATCGTTTGCCCAATAAAATAAAATGTCTGGCAGATAGCGAAGCAAGTTTTAAATCTGATATAAAATCGTTTCTTCTGGACAACTCCTTCTATTCCACTGACGAAATTCTACTTAAAACTGGAACACTAATAGCCATTAACATTGCTGCACCAAGGAAAAATGCAGATGATAAACGGGTATTCATTGGACAAATATATTATACTAGAACTGACATGTGATTACATTTTCACGCAATTTGAGTGCATAGATCCAGAAAAATTAGTACCCAGAACAACCACCCCTGGCCGTAATAACGGCCTTGATACGCCTGGGCACTGAGTCAAACAGAGCTTGGATACCACAGTTCATCAAGAGTAGAGACTGGCGTATTGTGACAAGCCAGTTGCTCAGCCACCATTGACCAGACGTTGTCAATTGCTGAGACATCTGGAGAATGTGCTGGCACAGGCAGCAGTCGAATATTTTCTGTATCCAGAAAAGCCCGTACAGGACCTGCAACATGCGGTCGTGCATTATCCTGCTGAAATGTAGGGTTTCGCAGGGATCGAATGAAGGGTAGAGCCACGGGTCGTAATACATCTGAAATGTAACGTCCACTGTTCAAAGTGCTGTCAATGCGAACAAGAGGTGACCGAGACGTGTAACCAATGGCACCCCATACCATCACGCCGGGTGATACGCCAGTATGGCGATGACGAATACACGCTTCCAACGTGCGTTCACCGCGATGTCGCCAAACACGGATGCGAACATCATGATGATGTAAACAGAACCTGGATTCATCCGAAGAAATGACGTTTTGCCATTCGTGCACCCAGGTTCCACGTTGAGTACACCATCGCAGGCGCTCCTGTCTGTGATGCAGTGTCAAGGGTAACCGCAGCCATGGTCTCCGAGCTGATAGTCCATGCTGCTGCAAACATCGTCGAACTGTTCGTGCACATGGTTCCTGTCTTGCAAACGTCCCCATCTGTTGACTCAGGGATCGAGACGTGGCTGCACGATCCGTTACAGCCATGCGGATAAGATGCCTGTCATCTCCACTGCTAGCGATACGAGGCCGTTGGGATCCAGCACGGCGTTCCGTATTACGCTCCTGAAACCACCGATTTCATTTTGTGCTAACAGTCACTGGATCTCGACCAAAGCGAGCAGCAATGTCGCGATACGAGAAATCGGAATCGCGATAGGCTACGTTGAGAGCTTTATCGGAAACGTGGTGGTACGCATTTCTCCTCCTTACACGAGGCATCACAAGAACGTATCACCAGGCAACGCCGGTCAACTGCTGTTTGTGTATGAGAAATCGGTTGGAAACTTTCCTCATGTCAGCATGTTGTAGGTGTCGCCACCGGCGTCAGCTTTGTGTGAATGCTCTGAAAAGCTAATCATTTACATACCACAGCAACTTCTTCCTGTCTCTTAAATTTCGCGTCTGGATCACGTCATCTTCGTGGTGTAGCAATTTTAATGTCCAGTAGTGTAGCTTGTAACTTGCTTTTAAGTGTAGTTGCAGGAGTCGGAATAAAAGATAATGTACTCGTATTCGTTAACACTGGCCTTGCATACATAGCCTGTAAACTGACTCGTTCCAGTTATTTCGATAGAAGTATCATTTAAATGATATGTGGAACATGTAGCTGCCGGCCGCGGTGGTCTCGCGGTTCTAGGCGCGCAGTCCGGAACCGTGCGACTGCTACGGTCGCAGGTTCGAATCCTGCCTCGGGCATGGACGTGTGTGATGTCCTTAGGTTAGTTAGCTTTAAGTAGTTCTAAGTTCTAGGGGACTGATGACCACAGCAGTTGAGTCCCATAGAGCTCAGAGCCATTTTTGAACACGTAGCTAGCAACGTGTAAATAGCTATGGATTTGGTAAGAGTCGCCTTGAGCATTTCGCTGTACAGTAGTGCGCGCAGAATATATTGCACGCAGAATAACGTAATTCAGTTTTTCCGGACGAACATCACCTTTCCAAATGTAAGTCTAAGGTTTCGAACACCCACTTGCAGACCTCGCCTTTCGTGACCTGACTGCCGTCTAAATGCTAAAGCTTACGCAGAAAATAAATGATATCCCAAAGACAGGAATTCCTGGTGCACCCGACAGGAGTGACGCTGCTGATGCGACGCGGGGAGATGTGTCGATAAACGTCAGAGCGGCGCCGGCAAGCACACCGCACACTTATCTGATCGTCCAGAGACGGCGGTGGCGGCGCCTCGCTTGATGTATGGCCGCGATAGGAATCAGTTTCCCCCATTAGCGAATTTACAACCGGTCGCATGTCATACGCACTTAAGATACACAGTGATAAAATTAAATTACACGAGGCACCGGTGACAAACCGGTTCGGCATTCGGCGCATTTAACTGCCTGTGCCATTTGGTGGAAAGCCTTAAGCGGATCCGTAATTTGAAGAAGTGACGTCACACGAGCGGGGGTAGTAACTGGATGTTTCGCGGCGTCAGCGACAATGTACGAGCTAGGTGGTCCACCATCAGCCGCACGACAGCGCCGTCTTCCGTCATGTTTTCCAGCTCCGTAATTCAGATACGCGCCAGCGAATTACAGCGTTCTCAACAGGCGTTAGACGACGCTTGCCTCCCGAAATGGCGTTTGTTAGTACAAGAGTAAAGGTCGATTCACATCGTCAAGGGAACGGAAGGTTACGTCACCGTCAGACGGAGGTGTCTTCACACTAGACGGAGCGACAACGCAGTACCGCTTAGCCCAGTACCGAAGAGGCTCTAAGATGCCATCGGCGATTAAAAAAATCGGGATACAGTATGAGAACGAGGGAATTGGTAATAATAGAGTTTATTAATCACCAAAGAAAAAGTCCGAAAAGTTAACTAATAAAAGTGAAGGAAAAATAACTTCCAGGTATTTCAAAACATCGACATTTATTTACTCACGAAAATACCGGGTGATCAAAAAGTAAGTATAAATTTTAAAACTGAATAAATTAGGCAATAATGTAGATAGAGGGGTACAAATTGACACACATTCTTGGAATGACATGAGGTTTTATTAGAACCAAAAAAATACAAATGTCCGACAGATGGCGCTTCGTCTGATCACAATAGTAATAATTAGCATAAAAAAGTAAGACAAAGCAAAGATGATCTTTACAGGAAATGCTCAAATGTCCACCACCATTCCTCAACAATAGCTGTAGTCGAGGAATAATGTTGTGAACAGCACTGTAAAGCATGTCCGGAGTTATGGTGAGGCATTGGCGTCGGATGTTGCCTTTCAGCATCCGCACAGATGTCGGTCGATCGCGATACACTTGCGACTTCAGGTAACCCCAAAGCCAATAATCGCACGGACTGAGGTCTGGGGATCTGGGAGGCCAAGGATGACGAAAGTGGCGGCTGAGCACACGATCATCACCAAACGACGCGCGCAACAGATCTTTCACGGGTCTAGCAATTATTTTTTTTTGTGCTAATAAAACCCCATGTGATTCCAAGCATGTGTGTCAATTTTACCTCTCTATCTACATTATTCCGTGGTTTATGAAGTTTTCAAATTTATAGTGACTTTTTGATCAGCCGGTATAAACACCTCAAACAATATTTAGAAGGCAATATATGGAGCCTTTTTTTACTTTATACACTACGTTTTGTACTCTTTCTATGTACCAAATACATCTATATCTCCGCAAGCCACCTCTGGTACATGGCAGGGGGTGCCTTGTACCACTACTAGCTATTTCCTCTCCTGACCATCTCGCAAATAGAACGAGCCTTGATATCTCTTATCTCATCTTCGTGGTCACACGAAATGATCGTCGGTGTCAGTGGGACCATTCTGCAGTCAGCTTTAAAAACCTGTTCTCTTATTTTCTCAACAGTGTTTCATGAAAAGAACTTCGTCTTCCCTCCAGCGATTCCAGTCTGAGTTTTCGAAGCATCTCCGTAATACGCGCGTGCTGGTCTAAACTACCGATAGCAAATCTAGCGGCTCGCCGCTCAGCTACTTCCATGTCTTCCTTTAATCCGACCAGGTGGGGATCCCAAACACTCAAGCAGTACTCAATCAACGGCCGCGCTAGTGCTCTATCCAGAGTCTCCTTTATAGGCGAATTGCCCTTACTCTCAGTCCTGAAATTGACCATTTTACTGGGTGCAGAAGGAACTCATTACTTTGGGAACTCATTTACTTTTCGACTTTCCCCGTAACCGATACGATTTAGACGTGTGTCAGCTCACGAAATAGAAAGGTTCAATCATCTGGGTTAGGTTCTCAAAAATGTGAAATGCTCGAACACAGTATGTTATCCTCGACGGCAAATGTTCATCATTATATCGTCAGGAGTCTCCAAGGTAAGTGTGACAGGACCATTCTTATCTATATACACAAATGATTTGACGACCGGGCTGAGCAGCAATCTGCGGCTGTTTGCTCATGATGTTGTGGTGTACGGCAAGGTGTCGTATTGAGTGATTGTAGGACGCTACAAGGTATGTTTTAGGTTGCTCTCAAAGTAAGAAAAAAGTGAAAGCAAACGAGTAGGAAAAACCATCCCGTAATGTTGAAATACAGCATTGGTACTATGCTGCTTGACACAGGCACGTCAATTATACACCTAGACGTAATGTTGCCAAGCGATCTGAAATGAAACGAGCACGTAACCGCCGTAGTATCTTAGCATAGTGTAGGCTTCTTGTTTGTCGAGATGTTGCAAAACCTAATTCATTTTTCGTTTCAGGCATGTGGGGTGTTTTGTGGAAGAACACACAAAAGAAAAATGTCCGTATGAGTGCTCTACAAAGTGTCACGAAAACAAAGCAAATAATAAGATAAATATTAACAATAAATGAAAGCGAGCGATTCGAGAACGGTTAACTTCCAACATCATACAATTTACTTACATTATAAATTGAAGTCTGGATATGCATCTAATTACATCAAAATTGCAAATAGAAAATTTTAGCGCCTGGTGCAATAACCTACATTTGAAACACTTATTGAAGTGTTCTGTTGGGACGGTCTTTTCTGAACTCAAACATCAATTAGCAGAAAACGAGGGGAACGGGAGATAGCAGATGAAAAATCAAACGACATCACAGCATAATTGTACGTTAGCTATCAATAATCACTCAAACTGAAATCAAGACATAGGCTTAATTTCTGTGTGAGACAGAAATGTTGTAGTAAATATCATCTCTGTTGCGGTATATTGTTCTCGGCACAAGACTCTTCTTTAGCTCTGTTGCGGTATACTCTTCTGTTGGTAGCTTACGAAGACACAGGTGGTCTTCTAGGCTGATAGAAGTGTGAGGAATGCACGACCCAATTTGTTGCTTCGTTGTCCAAAGAGTTGGTCGTACACCATCGCCTTAAAGCCCATACATTTAAGAAAGAATTAATTTACAATCCTTTTAAATAAACAGAGAAGTGAGCGAGAAAAAAATATATAAAAAGGTAAAGTGACTGGATAAAACCAGTAAGATTAATGTTTTTGACGACACCAGAGTTTCTTTTTAAGCAAACAAAGGTTTATTAAATAATATTGACATGTGTGTGAATAGTGACCTCGGATTCCAAAGAAAAACATACGATAATTAGCGTATGTAGTGCAAGCAGAGCACCAAATACAGAGAGCAGTGTGAGCGAATTCATTTAACGATACATTAATTCTCGAAAATCAGCAGCAGAATTCAAAGTCTTAAAGTGCATAAAAAAAACTAAAGAAAGAAATAAATGGCTCTAAATACTATGGGACTTAACATCTGAGGTCATCAGTCCCCTAGACTTAGAACTACTTAAACCTAACTAACCCAAGGACATCATAAACATCCATGTCCGAGGCAGGATTCGAACCTGCGACCGCAGCAGCAGCGCGGTTCCAGTCTGAAGCGCCTAGAATCCCTCGGCCACAGCGGCCGGCTTCCGAAAGTGCATTTTGTCAATATCGATCAAGACGTAAAATAACGTTGGTTATCCTGAATAACCGCTGTGAAGAACATGCGCCAAGTCTATCATAAACAAAAATAAGTATAGGGTATTTCAAAATGAATATGTCGGTATTAAGGCTTTGCAGCTTTTACTAAACTCAACTTGAAATTATAAATAATACGTCAAATGAAAGAGCTCGAACAGTATTATTTTTATACCAGCGCTCAAAGGGAAGAGTATGGTACGACCAAAAAGTGACTGAAGAACTTGATGAACGAGTGAGAGTCTTTCACGCGTAGCCCCAAAAATTCAGTTTGGAACGGAAGTGGTGAATTAAGAGTCCCAGCGACGTATGTATGGAGACATTGAAGGAGATGCTTACAACTATGTGCTTATAGTTTGCAGTTGTTACAAACTCTAAAGCTTACGGATTGCGGCTTACGCGCCAACTTTGCGAACCATATATTGCTGCATGTTGATGAAAATTTTCTGGATCGTGTCGTCTTCGATGATGAACCGACATTTGACGTAAGTGGAAAAGTGGACACACATAACGTGTGCATCTGGGGGTTATCAAATTCCCACGAGGTGGTACAGCCGCAACTAGACTCCATTAAACTGAATGTTCTTTGTGCCATACCTCGGCGCAAAGTTCACGGAACTTTGGTTATCAGTGAAGCAACTGTTAGTGGTGTCTCTTCTCTTCATGTGCTATAGCTGTGGCTCTTTCCTCAACTGGAAGAAGCTGAACTCCAGAACTTTATTTGGGAGCAAAATGGTGCGCCCCCTTACTGGCAATAACTGAGTACGCGACTGGTTAAACGACATTGCACCCGACCATTGTATTATATCCCTGATCATTTACACGTATCTGAGGCCATGCGACTTTTACCTTTGGGGGTTCATAATGGCTCGTGAGTATGTGCCTCCGCTACCAGCTGATGAACCCGACTTCAGAAACATCATTGTTGCAACAATACTTCAGGCACACTGATTAACGTCTAGGAAAAACTCACCTATCGACTCCATGTGTGACGAATAGTGCTCACATTGAACACTTGTAAGAAAAACTGTTTCTATTACACTTTCATTTGAGGTATTATTTATAACTGTAAGTTGAACGTAATAAATGCTACAAAGCCTTAAAACCGTATATTCATTTTGAAACATCCTGTATAAACTACAATAAATAATTCAGCATAGCTGCCTCAAATTTTGTAAACCAATTTAAATTCGTATAGTCTAGCAAAATCATTAAAAAAACACACAGTCAATCTAAGTGCAGTCGAAAGTTATACATAACTTGCGCTCACAAAATTATTCCGAGACCGCTGAAGAATTTAAGCATTTAATCTGTGCTTACAAAATTATTCCAAGTCCAACGAAAAGACAACTCATGCAGCTACTCGACAAACTAACCAACAAACCAAAGCACGAAGACCATAGACAAAAGACGCCGAAAAAGACTAAATACCTGTTGCGCTCCACCGCTCGCCCTTAAATACTTTCTGTGACGTCACACACTACTGCATCCACGATAGACACTTAAGTAATGATCATAATTCAATTTTAGAGCTAACTTTAAGTGCACATAATTTAGTCAGTGTCGTAAATCACTCAGACAAGTTGCGTGAAGGCTACTGATAGTAAACACCTGACAGTCAGTAGTCTTAACGCTGTCTGTGTGAGTTACGACAGTGGCTAAATTATGTGTGTGTTACATACTATTGAGAGACGTCGTTGTATTTGGTATGCCAGTGAATCCTGTGTGAGTAATACGCATTTTTAATCCATATGATGTACGGCTTTCCTTCCAGTGATGATGGTTGTGAACACCAAAATCGGCAAAGAATAAAGTTGAATGTGTATAGCTGATCGTCACAAAAATACTTTTCTATAACTACTTAACAGCTGTAGTAAGTTATCTACCCATGTGATTCTTTGAACACTTCTATGACTTGAAAAGTAGCTTGTTGTGGTATTTATTGACATAGTCAGCTTTCATTTTATACTTCATTTGTTTCGACCGCTCCAGTCGATTAGTTGTCATTAGGGGTTATTTTTATAGTCTGTCGTCATTGAATGAGTCCCAGCTTTTCGAATATTAATCCTAGAATCTGCGATTAGCTCGTCTCATCATCACTATTTTACTGGTGCACTTGGTTTTTCTGCATCATGTTCGCAGGGCCCGTAGCATAGTTTCGTTGAAAATATGAGATTCATCTTTCATTTCAACTACCTTAACAGACAATGACCTGTCCCCACACTTCAGTCTAGGCTGAATGCTCTGGTCTGGGGAAACATCCACATCCAGCGTTCAATGCCAGCCATCTGCACTCGTCGTATTTCTCATACGATCGGCTAGCCGCCACAAGCTGTCGAAACATTCACACCTGTTACTTGATAAAGACAACCTACTTGATGAGCAGCTACAACTGAGAAATAAGAACTTGTAAGTAGGCTGTTTACGTTTTCTTATTGGTAACGCCACGTAGCGCTCTGTATGAAAAATCACTGGCTGTGCTGTGTGCAGTCTGTGGCTAGTTTGCATTGTTGTCTGCCATTGTAGTGTTGGGCAGCGGCAGCTGGATGCTAACAGCGCGTAGCGTTGCTCAGTTGGAGGTGAGCCGCCAGCAGTGGTGGATGTGGGGAGAGAAATGACGGAGTTTTGAAATTTGTAACACTGGATGTCATGAACTGCTATATACATTATGACTTTTGAACACTATTGAGGTAAATACATTGTTTGTTCTCTATCAAAATCTTTCATTTGCTAACTGTGCCTATCAGTAGTTAGTGACTTTAGTAGTTTGAATCTTTTATTTAGCTGGCAGTAGTGGCGCTCGCTGTATTGCAGTAGTTCGAGTAACGAAGATTTTTGTGAGGTAAGTGATTTGTGAAACGTATAGGTTAATGTTAGTCAGGGCCATTCTCTTGTAGGGATTACTGAAAGTCAGACTGCGTTGCGCTAAAAAAAATATTGTGTGTCAATTTAAGCACAGTCTTGTACAATTTTTCTAAGGAGACGTTTCAAACTTTTTCGAAGGTTTTCAACCTTTGTTTCACCGGGCCTGATGTTACGGTGTCTTTGCAGTTGCCGACGCCTGACGCCACTTTCTTTAGTCGAATGCTAATGTATTCAAACCTGAGGAATAATTTTGTCGAGTAACAGCTAGTCTTTCTTACGGGCTCCGAATCCGTTTATAGGGTTGTCATTCTCCTCAGAATGAAGATCGGTTACATATTACGCCAATGCTTATACTAATGCAAGACGTAACGTAAAGGCAGCCACTGTTGAGCACCTACACTTGCTCGCCCGCCAGCAGTGCTCGGTACACAGCTGCTCGCTGCGGTTAGTTCCGGCGCAGCTCTCTGCGGCCTACCGACCTCATCCGCGAGGTGGGGCCTGCTCTTCCTCTTCAGCTAAGTAGTGTAGATTTTATCACTGGATGTTACGGTGCTATAGTTTTATACCTGACATGGCCAAACTTTGGCATGCAATAGTTTAGTGTCAATAGCTTCTGAAGAAGGCCAAATTATTTTGGCTGACACCTAGGTAAAGACCGGTTTCTATTTGCCACTGAGGCTGACGTGTTATACACTGCTGGAAATGGAAAAAAGAACACATTGACACCGGTGTGTCAGACCCACCATACTTGCTCCTGACACTGCGAGAGGGCTGTACAAGCAATGATCACACGCAAGGCACAGCGGACACACCAGGAACCGCGGTGTTGGCCGTCGAATGGCGCTAGCTGCGCAGCATTTGTGCACCGCCGCCGTCAGTGTCAGCCAGTTTGCCGTGGCATACGGAGCTCCATCGCAGTCTTTAACACTGGTAGCATGCCGCGACAGCGTGGACGTAAACCGTATGTGCAGTTGACGGACTTAGAGCGAGGGCGTATAGTGGGTATGCGGGAGGCCGGGTGGACGTACCGCCGAATTGCTCAACACGTGGGGCGTGAGGTCTCCACAATAGATCGATGTTGTCGCCAGTGGTCGGCGGAAGGTGCACGTGCCCGTCGACCTGGGACCGGACCGCAGCGACGCACGGATACACGCCAAGACCGTAGGATCCTACGCAGTGCCGTAGGGGACCGCACCGCCACTTCCCAGCAAATTAGGGACACTGTTGCTCCTGGGGTATCGGCGAGGACCATTCGCAACCGTCTCCATGAAGCTGGGCTACGGTCCCGCACACCGTTAGGCCGTCTTCCACTCACGCCCCAACATCGTGCAGTCCGCCTCCAGTGGTGTCGCGACAGGCGTGAATGGAGGGACAAATGGAGACGTGTCGTCTTCAGAGATGAGAGTCGCTTCTGCCTTGGTGCCAATGATGGTCGTATGCGTGTTTGGCGCCGTGCAGGTGAGCGCCACAATCAGGACTGCATATGACCGAGGCACACAGGGCCAACACCCGGCATCATGGTATGGGGAGCGATCTCCTACACTGACTGTACACCTCTGGTGATCGTCGAGGGGACACTGAATAGTGCACGGTACATCCAAACCGTCATCGAACCCATCGTCCTACCATTCCTAGACCGGCAAGGGAACTTGCTGTTCCAACAGGACAATGCACGTCCGCATGTATCCCGTACCACCCAACGTGCTCTAGAAGGTGTAAGTCAAGTACCATGGCCAGCAAGATCTCCGGATCTGTCCCCCATTGAGCATGTTTGGGACTGGATGAAGCGTCGTGTCACGCGGTCTGCACGTCCAGCACGAACGCTGGTCCAACTGAGGCGCCAGGTGGAAATGGCATGGCAAGCCGTTCCACAGGACTACATCCAGCATCTCTACGATCGTCTCCATGGGAGAATAGCAGCCTGCATTGCTGCGAAAGGTGGATATACACTATACTAGTGCCGACATTGTGCATGCTCTGTTGCCTATGTCTATGTGCCTGTGGGTCTGTCAGTGTGATCATGTGATGTATCTGACCCCAGGAATGTGTCAATTAAGTTTCCCCTTCCTGGGACAATGAATTCACGGTGTTCTTATTTCAATTTCCAGGAGTGTATTTTTATTCGCCACTGCCGTTTGCACTGTGATCCAGCTTCTCTTAATGAGATAAGGTCGCACGCTTACTTCGAAACCCGCTGCCGCTAATCTGAGGACTTATCATTCAAGGAAACTATTGATTTCTTCCTCATCCACTCAGCTGTAACGCACTCGCTTTGAAGAAGCAACTTCGTTTGTGATATCGTACTTACTTAAACCTTAATCTTCGTAATGGCTAACAACCACCAACCTGTGAAAATCATTTACGTTTCGAAATTGATATTTCAAACACAATTTAGTTCAACAGGCCAGAAGTCCAATACCCGCAGGAGGCGGCTACACGGGCAGCAGCGGTTGTGTGGTGTGGACTGGGCAGTTTTTTAGGTTAGAGACTCACGGGGAAACACAAAAAGGGCTTCATTCTCAAAGTGTGCAGGTCGAACACGGGAACTAAGTAGATCCAGGAGCAGTCAGTATAACAGTCGTGAATTGTCGTAGCTGCGTTGGGGAAGTACCAGAGCTCCAAGCGCTATTAGTAGGCACTGACGCTCAAAGTGTTGTAGGCACTAAAAGATGACTAAGGCCGGATATAAGTTCAGCCGAAAGTTTTCCGAAGGACCTAATGGCGTTCAGAAACGATAGGCTAGACACAATTGGTGTTGGCGAGTTTGTTGCTGTTACAAGTAGTTTATCTTGTACCGAAATTGAAGTAGATAGTTCCTGTAAGTTAGCATGGGTAAAGGGCATTCTTGGCAACTGGAATAAAGTAATAATAGGATCCTTTTACAGACCTCCCAACTCAGATGACACAATGGCTGAAAAGTTCACAGAAAACTTGAGTCTAATTTCAAACACATACCCGACTCATACAGTTATAGTCGGTGGTTACTTCAGTTTACCCTCAATATGTTGACGAAAATGTGTGTTTAAAACCGGTGGTACGCATAAAACGTCGTCCGAAATTGTGGTAAACATATTATCTGAAAAGTATTCCGAGCAATTAGTGCGTGACCCCCCTCGAATAGCAACAAATAATCCTGAGCTGATAACGAGCCTCAAAATGGGTATAGTGATTAGTGAAACTAGGCTTCCCGTAGCGAGACTGAATATTGTAACTCCCAAAATAAACTCCTCCAAACATAAACGAAAAATATACCTATTCAAAAAAGCAGATAAAAATTCATTTGACGCCCTCCTGAGAGACACTCTCCACTACTTCCAAATTAACAAAGTACCGGTAAGTGTGGATGAGATATGGCCTGAAATAAAAGAAATATTATCAACAGTAATTGAGCTATTTGTACCAGATAAACGCACACAAAACGGATCAGAATACCGTTGCAGAAAGAACGAAAAAAGCATGCTAAATCTAAACGAACAAATAATTTCCAAGATTGGCGTCCATTACAGAAGCTAGAAACTGAGCGCAGACTTCAAAGGGAGATGCTTATAATAGTTTCCACAACGTAGCTTTGTCACAAAACCTGAAAGACAATCCAAAGAGATTCTGGTCGTAGGTAAAGTATACTAGCGGCAAGACACAATCAATGCCTTCTCTGTGAGCGACTGCTACGGTCGTAGGTTCGATCCTGCCTCGGGGATGGATGTGTGTGATGTCTTTAGGTTAGTTAGGTTTAAGTAGTTCTAAGTTCTAGGGGACTGATGACCACAGCAGTTGAGTCCCATAGTGCTCAGAGCCATTTTTGAACCTTCTCTGTGAGATAGCAATGGAAATACTATCGATGGCAGTGCAGCTAAAGCAGAGTTATTGAACACAGTCTCCCGAAATTCCTTCACCAAAGAAGACGAAGAAAA